>NC_069500.1:1380689346-1380929346 GCF_027579735.1 Bombina bombina
AAAATAAATACAAAGTTACCTGTAAAATAAATATAAATCCTAAAATAGCTATAATATAATTATAATTTATATTGTAGCTATATTAGGGTTTATTTTACAGGTAAGTATTTATCTTTAAATAGGAATAATTTATTTAGAAGAGTTAATTAATTTCGTTAGATTTAAAATATATTTAACTTAGGGGGGTGTTAGTGTTAGGGTTAGGCTTAGCTTTAGGGGTTAATACATTTATTAGAATAGCGGTGAGCTCCGGTCGGCAGATTAGGGGTTAATAATTGAAGTTAGGTGTCGGCGATGTTAGGGAGGGCAGATTAGGGGTTAATACTATTTATGATAGGGTTAGTGAGGCAGATTAGGGGTTAATAACTTTATTATAGTAGCGCTCAGGTCCGGTCAGCAGATTAGGGGTTAATAAGTGTAGACAGGTGGAGGCGACGTTGAGGGGGGCAGATTAGGGGTTAATAAATATAATATAGGGGTCGGCTATGTTAGGGCAGCAGATTAGGGGTACATAGGGATAATGTAAGTAGCAGCGGTTTACGGAGCGGCAGATTAGGGGTTAATAATAATATGCAGGGGTCAGCGATAGCGGGGGCGGCAGAATAGGGGTTAATAAGTGTAAGGTTAGGGGTGTTTAGACTCGGGGTACATGTTAGAGTGTTAAGTGCAGACGTAGGAAGGGTTACCGCATAGCAAACAATGGGGCTGCGTTAAGAGCTGAACGCTGCTTTTTTGCAGGTGTTAGGGTTTTTTTCAGCTCAAGGAGCCCCATTGTTTCCTATGGGGGAATCGTGCACGAGCACGTTTTTGAGGCTGGCCGCGTCCGTAAGCAACTCTGGTATCGAGAGTTGAAGCTGCGTTAAAAATGCTCTACGCTCCTTTTTTGGAGCCTAACGCAGCCTTTATGTGGACTCTCAATACCAGAGTTATTTTTATGGTGCGGCCAGAAAAAAGCCGGCGTTAGTTTTTCGGGTCGTTACCGACAAAACTCCAAATCTAGCGGTTAGCTAGCTACAATATAACTAATAGTTACATTGTACCTAGCTTAGGGTTTACTTTTATTTTACAGGCAAGTTTGTATTTATTTTAACTATATACTTATTAACTATTTGAAAAACTACCTAGCTAAAATAAAGACAAATTTACCTGTAAAAACATAATTTATGCTTACCTGATAAATTTATTTCTCTTGTAGTGTATCTAGTCCACGGATCATCCATTACTTGTGGGATATTCTCCTTCCCAACAGGAAGTTGCAAGCGGATCACCCACAGCAGAGCTGCTATATAGCTCCTCCCCTCACTGCCATATCCAGTCATTCAACCGAAACAAGACGAGAAAGGAGAAACCATAGGGTGCAGTGGTGACTGTAGTTTAATTAAAATTTAGACCTGCCTTAAAAGGACAGGGCGGGCCGTGGACTGGATACACTACAAGAGAAATAAATTTATCAGGTAAGCATAAATTATGTTTTCTCTTGTTAAGTGTATCCAGTCCACGGATCATCCATTACTTGTGGGATACCAATACCAAAGCTAAAGTACACGGATGATGGGAGGGACAAGGCAGGAACTTAAACGGAAGGAACCACTGCCTGTAGAACCTTTTTCCCAAAAACAGCCTCCGAAGAAGCAAAAGTGTCAAATTTGTAAAATTTTGAAAAGGTGTGAAGCGAAGACCAAGTCGCAGCCTTGCAAATCTGTTCAACAGAGGCCTCCTTTTAAAGGCCCAGGTGGAAGCCACAGCTCTAGTAGAATGAGCTGTAATCCTTTCAGGGGGCTGCTGTCCAGCAGTCTCATAGGCTAAGCGTATTATGCTCCAAAGCCAAAAGGAGAGAGAGGTTGCCGAAGCTTTTTGACTTCTCCTCTGTCCAGAGTAAACGACAAACAGGGCAGATGTTTGACGAAAATCTTTAGTAGCCTGTAAGTAAAACTTCAAGGCACGGACTACGTCCAGATTATGCAAAAGACGTTCCTTCTTTGAAGAAGGATTAGGACACAATGATGGAACAACAATCTCTTGATTGATATTCCTGTTAGAAACCACCTTAGGCAAAAACCCAGGTTTGGTACCATCGTTGGGGCAAACCAGAATACAGAATACATATTAGCGTGCGTCCCCTGAGCGGGAGGCGAAGGGTCTGACACATGGGGAGAGTTAGTCGGCATAACTTCCCCCTCGACAGAACCCTCTGGTGATAATTCTTTTATAGATAAAGACTGATCTTTACTGTTTAAGGTGAAATCAATACATTTAGTACACATTCTCCTATGGGGCTCCACCATGGCTTTCAAACATAATGAACAAGTAGGTTACTCTGTGTCAGACATGTTTAAACAGACTAGCAATGAGACTAGCAAGCTTGGAAAACACTTTAAAACAAGTTTACAAGCAAAATAAAAAACGTTACTGCGCCTTTAAGAAACACAAATTTTCCCAAATTTTTAAATAACAGTGAAAAAATGCAGTTACACTAACAAAATTTTTACAGTGTATGTAATAAGTTAGCAGAGCATTGCACCCACTTGCAAATGGATGATTAACCCCTTAATACCAAAAACGGAATAACAAATGACAAAAATGTTCTTTAAACAGTCACAACAACTGCCACAGCTCTACTGTGGCTTTTTACCTCCCTAAATATGACTTTTGAAGCCTTTTGAGCCCTTCAGAGAAGTCCTGGATCATGCAGGAAGAAGCTGGATGTCTGTGTCTGTAATTTTTGCTGTGCAAAAAAACGCTAAAATAGGCCCTTCCCACTCATATTACAACAGTGGGAAGCCTCAGGGAACTGTTTCTAGGCAAAATTCAAGCCAGCCATGTGGAAAAAACTAGGCCCCAATAAGTTTTATCACCAAACATATGTAATAAACGATTAAACATGCCAGCAAACGTTTTAAAATACACTTTCTTCTGTTAAGTGTGATCAGTCCACGGGTCATCATTACTTCTGGGATATTACTCCTCCCCAACAGGAAGTGCAAGAGGATTCACCCAGCAGAGCTGCATATAGCTCCTCCCCTCTACGTCACTCCCAGTCATTCTCTTGCACCCAACGACTAGATAGGATGTGTGAGAGGACTATGGTGATTATACTTAGTTTTATATCTTCAATCAAAAGTTTGTTATTTTATAATAGCACCGGAGTGTGTTATTACCTCTCTGGCAGAGTTTGAAGAAGAATCTACCAGAGTTTTTACTATGATTTTAGCCGGAGTAGTTAAGATCATATTGCTGTTTCTCGGCCATCTGAGGAGAGGTAAACTTCAGATCAGGCGACAGCGGGCAGATTAATCTGCAAAGAGGTATGTAGCAGCTTTTATTTTCTGACAATGGAATTGATGAGAAAATCCTGCCATACCGATATAATGTCATGTATGTATATTTTACACTTCAGTATTCTGGGGAATGGTACTTCACTGGAATTACACTGTGTACATAAAACTTTTTAGCCTATTTTGCAGGGACTAGCAACAGGCTTTTTAATAACTCTTAATTTATGTTAAACGTTTTTGCTGGAATGTAAAATCGTTTTCATTTTCTGAGGTACTGAGTGAATAAATGTTTGGGCACTATTTTTCCACTTGGCAGTTGCTTGATCTAATTTCTGACAGTTTCTGATCTCTCTCACTGTTGTGTGTGAGGGGGAGGGGCCGTTTTTTGGCGCTTTTGCTACGCATCAAAAAATTTCAGTCAGCAGCTCATTGTATTTCCTGCATGATCCGGTTCATCTCTACAGAACTCAGGGGTCTTCAAAACTTGTTTTGAGGGAGGTAATTCTCACAGCAGAGCTGTGAGATTGTAGTTGACTGTGATAAAAAACGTTTATTCTGTAATTTTTTTTCTGCTATCAGAGTTAGTTGTCTTTTGCTAATGGGAACAAACCTTTGCTAAAGTTGTGTTGTTTACAAGGATTGATGCTATAACTGTTTCAGTTTATTAATTTTCAACTGTCATAAATCTTCTGTGCTTCTTATAGGCACAGTACGTTTTCATAATATTTTACTAGAATTGTATTCCAAGTTGCAAGTTTATTTGCTAGTGTGTTAAACATGTCTGATTCAGAGGAAGATACCTGTGTTATTTGTTCCAATGCCAAAGTGGAGCCCAATAGAAATTTATGTACTAACTGTATTGATGCTACTTTAAATAAAAGTCAATCTGTACAAATTGAACAAATTTCACCAAACAGCGAGCGGAGAGTTATGCCGACTAACTCTCCTCACGTGTCAGTACCTGCATCTCCCGCTCGGGAGGTGCGCGATATTGTGGCGCCCAGTACATCTGGGCGGCCATTACAGATAACATTACAAGATATGGCTACTGTTATGACTGAAGTTTTGGCTAAATTACCAGAACTAAGAGGCAAGCGTGATCACTCTGGGGTGAGAACAGAGTGCGCTGATAATACTAGGGCCATGTCAGATACTGCGTCACAGCTTGCAGAACATGAGGACGGAGAGCTTCTGTCTGCGGCTGACGGTTCTGATCCAAACAGATTGGATTCAGATATTTAAAATTTTAAATTTAAGCTGGAGAACCTCCGTGTATTACTAGGGGAGGTGTTAGCGGCTCTGAATGATTGTAACACAGTTGCAATACCAGAGAAAATGTGTAGGTTGGATAAATATTTTGCGGTACCAACGAGTACCGACGTTTTTCCTATACCTAAAAGACTAACTGAAATTATTACTAAAGAGTGGGATAGACCAGGTGTACCGTTCTCACCCCCTCCGATATTTAGAAAAATGTTTCCAATAGACGCCACCACACGGGACTTATGGCAGACGGTCCCTAAGGTGGAGGGAGCAGTTTCTACTTTAGCTAAGCGTACCACTATCCCGGTGGAGGATAGCTGTGCCTTTTCAGATCCAATGGATAAAAAGTTAGAGGGTTACCTTAAGAAAATGTTTGTTCAACAAGGTTTTATATTGCAACCCCTTGCATGCATTGCGCCGGTCACGGCTGCAGCGGCATTCTGGATTGAGTCTCTGGAAGAGAACATTAGTTCAGCTACTCTGGACAACATTACGGACAGGCTTAGAGTCCTTAAACTAGCTAATTCATTCATTTCGGAGGCCGTAGTACATTTAACTAAACTTACGGCTAAGAATTCAGGATTCGCCATTCAGGCACGCAGAGCGCTGTGGCTAAAATCCTGGTCAGCTGATGTTACTTCTAAGTCTAAATTACTTAATATACCTTTTAAAGGGCAGACCTTATTTGGGCCTGGTTTGAAAGAAATTATCGCTGACATTACAGGAGGTAAAGGCCACGCCCTGCCTCAAGACAGGGCCAAACCTAAGGCCAGACAGTCTAATTTTCGTTCCTTTCGGAATTTCAAAGCAGGAGCAGCATCAACTTCCTCTGCCCCAAAACAAGAAGGATCTGTTGCTCGCTACAGACAAGGCTGGAGACCTAACCAGTCTTGGAAAAAGGGCAAGCAGGCCAGGAAACCTGCTGCTGCCCCTAAAACAGCATGAATTGAGGGCCCCCGATCCGGGATCGGATCTAGTGGGGGGCAGACTTTCTCTCTTCGCCCAGGCTTGGGCAAGAGATGTCCAGGATCCCTGGGCGCTAGAGATAATATCTCAGGGATACCTTCTGGACTTCAAATACTCTCCTCCAAGAGAGAGATTTCATCTGTCAAGGTTGTCAACAAACCAAACAAAGAAAGAGGCGTTTCTACGCTGCGTACAAGAGCTCTTGTTAATGGGAGTAATCCATCCAGTTCCACGGTCGGAACAGGGACAAGGGTTTTACTCAAATCTGTTTGTGGTTCCCAAAAAAGAGGGAACTTTCAGACCAATCCTGGACTTAAAGATCCTAAACAAATTCCTAAGAGTTCCATCGTTCAAGATGGAGACTATTCGGACAATTTTACCCATGATCCAAAAGGGTCAGTACATGACCACTGTGGATTTAAAGGATGCTTACCTTCACATACCGATTCACAAAGATCATTACCGGTACCTAAGGTTTGCCTTCCTAGACAGGCATTACCAGTTTGTAGCTCTTCCATTCGGATTGGCTACAGCTCCAAGAATCTTCACAAAGGTTCTGGGTGCTCTTCTGGCGGTACTAAGACCGCGGGGAATCTCGGTAGCTCCGTACTTAGACGACATTCTGATACAAGCTTCAAGCTTTCAAACCGCCAAGTCTCATACAGAGTTAGTACTGGCATTTCTAAGGTCACATGGATGGAAGGTGAACGAAAAGAAAAGTTCACTCGTTCCACTCACAAGAGTTCCCTTTCTGGGGACTCTTATAGATTCTGTAGAAATGAAGATTTACCTGACAGAAGACAGGTTAACAAGACTTCAAAGTGCTTGCCGCACCCTTCATTCCATTCAACAACCGTCAGTGGCTCAATGCATGGAGGTAATCGGCTTGATGGTAGCGGCAATGGACATAGTACCCTTTGCACGCTTACACCTCAGACCACTGCAACTGTGCATGCTAAGTCAGTGGAATGGGGATTACTCAGACTTGTCCCCTTCTCTGAATCTGGATTAAGAGACCAGAAATTCTCTTCTATGGTGGCTTTCTCGGCCACATCTGTCCAGGGGGATGCCATTCAGCAGGCCAGACTGGACAATTGTAACAACAGACGCCAGCCTTCTAGGTTGGGGTGCCGTCTGGAATTCTCTGAAGGCTCAGGGACAATGGAGTCAGGAGGAGAGTCTCCTACCAATAAACATTCTGGAATTGAGAGCAGTTCTCAATGCCCTCCTGGCTTGGCCCCAGTTGACAACTCAGGGGTTCATCAGGTTTCAGTCGGACAACATCACGACTGTAGCTTACATCAACCATCAGGGAGGGACAAGAAGCTCCCTAGCAATGATGGAAGTAACAAAGATAATTCGCTGGGCAGAGTTTCACTCTTGCCACCTGTCAGCAATCCACATCCCGGGAGTGGAGAACTGGGAAGCGGATTTCTTAAGTCGTCAGACTTTTCATCCGGGGGAGTGGGAACTTCATCCGGAGGTCTTTGCCCAAATACTTCATCAGTGGGGCAAACCAGAGATAGATCTCATGGCGTCTCGACAGAACGCCAAGCTTCCTCGTTACGGGTCCAGATCCAGGGATCCAGGAGCAGTCCTGATAGATGCCCTGACAGCACCTTGGGACTTCAGGATGGCTTACGTGTTTCCACCCTTCCCGATGCTTCCTCGATTGATTGCCAGAATCAAACAGGAGAGAGCATCAGTTATTCTAATAGCACCTGCATGGCCACGCAGGACTTGGTATGCAGACCTGGTGGACATGTCATCCTGTCCACCTTGGTCTCTACCTCTGAAACAGGACCTTCTGATACAGGGTCCTTTCAAACATCAAAATCTAACTTCTCTGAAGCTGACTGCTTGGAAATTGAACGCTTGATTTTATCAAAACGTGGTTTTTCTGAGTCAGTTATTGATACCCTAATACAGGCTAGGAAGCCTGTTACCAGAAGGATTTACCATAAGATATGGCGTAAATACCTATATTGGTGCGAATCCAAAGGTTACTCTTGGAGTAAGGTTAGGATTCCTAGGATATTGTCTTTTCTACAAGAAGGTTTAGAAAAGGGTTTATCTGCTAGTTCATTAAAGGGACAGATCTCAGCTCTGTCCATTCTGTTGCACAAACGTCTGTCAGAAGTTCCAGACGTTCAGGCTTTTTGTCAGGCTTTGGCCAGGATTAAGCCTGTGTTTAAAACTGTTGCTCCGCCATGGAGTTTAAACCTTGTTCTTAACGTTTTACGAGGCGTTCCGTTTGAACCCCTTCATTCCATTGATATAAAGTTGTTATCTTGGAAAGTTTTATTTTTAATGGCTATTTCCTCGGCTCGAAGAGTCTCTGAGTTATCAGCCCTACATTGTGATTCTCCTTATTTGATTTTTCATTCGGATAAGGTAGTTCTGCGTACTAAACCTGGGTTCTTACCTAAGGTAGTCACTAACAGGAATATCAATCAAGAGATTGTTGTTCCTTCTTTGTGTCCAAATCCTTCTTCGAAGAAGGAACGTCTTCTGCACAATCTGGATGTAGTTCGTGCCCTAAAGTTTTATTTACAGGCAACTAAGGAATTTCGACAAACGTCTTCCCTGTTTGTCGTTTACTCTGGTCAGAGGAGAGGTCAAAAGGCTTCTGCTACCTCTCTTTCTTTCTGGCTTCGTAGCATAATTCGTTTAGCCTATGAGACTGCTGGACAGCAGCCTCCTGAAAGAATTACAGCTCATTCTACTAGAGCTGTGGCTTCCACTTGGGCCTTTAAGAATGAGGCCTCTGTTGAACAGATTTGCAAGGCTGCAACTTGGTCTTCGCTTCATACTTTTTCCAAATTTTCCAAATTTGACACTTTTGCTTCCTCGGAGGCTATTTTTGGGAGAAAGGTTCTTCAGGCAGTGGTTCCTTCTGTATAAAGAGCCTGCCTATCCCTCCCGTCATCCGTGTACTTTTGCTTTGGTATCCCAGAAGTAATGATGACCCGTGGACTGATCACACTTAACAGAAGAAAACATAATTTATGCTTACCTGATAAATTCCTTTCTTCTGTAGTGTGATCAGTCCACGGCCCGCCCTGTTTTTTTTTTTAAGGCAGGTAAATATTTTTTAAGTTATACTCCAGTCACCACTTCACCCTTGGCTTCTCCTTTCTCGTTGGTCCTTGGTCGAATGACTGGGAGTGACGTAGAGGGGAGGAGCTATATGCAGCTCTGCTGGGTGAATCCTCTTGCACTTCCTGTTGGGGAGGAGTAATATCCCAGAAGTAATGATGACCCGTGGACTGATCACACTACAGAAGAAAGGAATTTATCAGGTAAGCATAAATTATGTTTTTATAAGAGTATGTATCTCTATTAATAAGCCTGATACCAGTCGCTATCACTGCATTTAAGGCTTTACTTACATTACTTCGGTATCAGCAGCATTTTCTAGCAAATTCCATCCCAAGAAAAATATTTTAACTGCACATACCTTATTACAGGAAAACCTGCACGCTATTCCCCCTCTGAAGTTACCTCACTCCTCAGAATATGTGAGAACAGCAAATGATCTTAGTTACTTCTGCTAAGATCATAGAAAACGCAGGCAGATTCTTCTTCTAAATACTGCCCGAGATAAACAGTACACTCCGGTACCATTTAAAAATAACAAACTTTTGATTGAAGAAATAAACTAAGTATAAAACACCACAGTCCTCTTACGACCTCCATCTTAGTTGAGAGTTGCAAGAGAATGACTGGATATGGCAGTGAGGGGAGGAGCTATATAGCAGCTCTGCTGTGGGTGATCCTCTTGCAACTTCCAGTTGGGAAGGAGAATATCCCACAAGTAATGGATGATCCGTGGACTGGATACACTTAACAAGAGAAATAAAACCTAATCTAAATTACACTAACACCTAACACTACACTATAATTAAATTAATTCCCTAAACTAAATACAATTAAATACAATTAAATAAAATTAGCTAAAGTACAAAAAACAAACAAACACTAAATTACAGAAAATAATAAACAAATTACAAGATTTTTAAACTAATTACACCTAATCTAATCCCCTAACAAAATAAAAAAGCCCCCCCCCAAAATAAAAAAAGCCCTACCCTACACTAAATTACAAATAGCCCTTAAAAGGGTTTTGCAGAGCATTGCCCCAAAGTAATCAGCTCTTTTACCTGTAAAAAGAAATTACAAATCCCCCCCAACATTAAAACCCACCACCCACACAACCGACCCTACTCTAAAACCCACCCAATACCCCCTTAAAAAAACCTAACACTAACCCCTTGAAGATCACCTTCCCGGGAGAAGTCTTCATCCAACCGGGCCGAAGTCCTCAACGAATCCTGCAAAAGTGGTCCTCCAGACGGGCAGAAGTGGTCCTCCAGACGGGCAGAAGTCTTCATTCAGACGGCATCTTCTATCTTCATCCATCCGGCGTGGAGCGGGTCCATCTTCAAGACATCTGACGCATCTAAGGTAGGAAAAATCCTATTGGCTGATGCAATCAGCCAATAGGATTGAACTTCAATTCTATTGGCTGATCCAATCAGCCAATAGGATTGAGCTGGCATTCTATTGGCTGTTCCAATCAGCCAACAGAATGCCAGCTCAATTCTATTGGCTGATTGCATCAGCCAATAGGATTTTTCTACCTTCCTACCCTAGAATCGGAATTGAAGGGACGCCATCTTGGATGACGTCACTTAAAGGTACCTTCATTCTTCAGTCGCCGTGGAAAGAAGAGGATGCTCCGCGCCGGATGTCTTGAAGATGGACCCGCTCTGTGCCGGATGGATGAAGATAGAAGATGCCGTCTGGATGAAGACTTCTGCCCGTCTGGAGGACCACTTCTGCCCGTCTGGAGGACCACTTCTGCTGGATTCGTTGAGGACTTCGGCCCGGTTGGATGAAGACTTCTCCCGGTAAGGTGATCATCAAGGGGTTAGTGTTAGGTTTTTTAAGGGGGTATTGGGTGGGTTTTAGAGTAGGGTTGGTTGTGTGGGTGGTGTGTTTTAATGTTGGGGGGGATTTGTAATTTTTTTTACAGGTAAAAGAGCTGATTACTTTGGGGCAATGCCCCGCAAAAGGCCCCTTTACCGGCTATTTGTAATTTAGTGTAGGGTAGGGCTTTTTTTATTTTGGGGGGGCTTTTTTATTTTGTTAGGGGGATTAGATTAGGTGTAATTAGTTTAAAAATCTTGTAATTTGTTTATTATTTTCTGTAATTTAGTGGGGGGGGGGGGAGTTTGTAGTTTAGCTAATTTTATTTAATTGTATTTAATTGTATTTAATTTAGGGAATTAATTTAATTATAGTGTAGTGTTAGGTGTTATTGTAACTTAGGTTAGGTTTTATTTTACAGGTACTTTTGTATTTATTTTAGATAGGTAGTTTATTAAATAGTTAATAACTATTTAATAACTATTCTAGCTAGTTAAAATAAATACAAACTTGCCTGTAAAATAAAAATAAACGCTAAACTATATACATTGTAATTATTAGTTATATTGTAGCTAGCTTAGGGTTTATTTTATAGGTAAGTAGTTTTAAATAGGAATAATTTAGTTAATTATAGTAATTTTATTTAGATTTATTTAAATTATATTTAAATTAGGGGGGGTTAGGGTTAGATTTAGGTTTAGGGGTTAATATGTTTATTATAGTGGCGGCAACGTTGGGGGAGGCAGATTAGGGGTTAATAAGTGTAGGTAGGTTGCGTCGATATTTCGTGCGGCAGATTAGGGGTTAATAAATATAATGTAGGTGGCGGCGATGTTGGGGGCAGCAGATTAGCGGTTCATAAGTATAATGTAGGTAGCGGCGGTGTCCGGAGCAGCAGATTAGGGGTTAATAATATAATTCAGGTGTCGCTGCTTTTTTGCAGGTGTTAGACTTTTTTTCTCCCCGTTGATTCCTATGGGGAAATCGTGCACGAGCACGTTACACCAGCTCACCGCTGACTTAAGCAGCGCTGGTATTGGAGTGCGGTAATGAGCAAAATTTTGCTCAACGCTCACTTCTTGTCTTTTAACAACGGGTTTGTAAAAACCCGTAATACCAGCGCTGTCTGTAAGTGAGTGGTGAGGGAAAACTGCTCGTTAGCACCGCACAGCTCATAACGCAAAACTCGTAATCTGGCCGAGTGTCTCCAAACCTGAAGACATTCAAAAAGTATTCACTGACTATTATGCTAACCTGTATAGTCCACATAACCTGAATAAAGATCAATAGAAAGTTCAATAGATTCCTAGAAAACTTAAAATTGCCTAGACTTTCAGAAGACCAAATAGATATGCTCAATGCCCCAATAGGAATAGACAAAGTGCTTAAAGGGACAGTCTACCATAGAATTGTTATTGTTTTTAAAAGAAAGATAATCCCTTTATTACCCATTCCCCAGTTTTGCATAACCAACAGATATATTAATATACTTTTAACCTCTGTGATTACCTTGTATCTAGGAACCTCATTCCAGCCCCCTGATCACATGTGTCAGTATATTTATGAAAATCTTAGCAGTGCTATCCAAATAATATATATAAGTTTATGGCAGGGTTACAAACACAATATATAAAAAAAAAATAGAAACCCTAATTAACCATGCATCTACTAGACCATACAATTAATATAAATACCTGAATTCTTTTATTTAGTTAATATCCATGAACATATTGAACTATATTTGCAATAAAAGGAAACTAAATAAAAGTTTATATGCGTTAAAACCAACTCTTAAGATATGCTATCCTTCTTACAAAACCCAGAAAAATATACCTTCACAATTCAGCCTTTTATTTATTTAACACAATGGGACTAAAAACCTTTAACATCTAAGCAATACAATTCTAAACAGTGTTTATAAAACAATAGGATAATATATATATTCTGCTATTTAACTGCAATTTATCCTAATACAAAATTAACTGACAATATCAGAACTTGCATAGATGAGTTACTTGGTCAATCAGACGCAGATTTAAACAATATATGTATATAGGCTGTGAAATGCTAACTTGAGAAAAACACACTGCTTCTTTAAATCTATTAAATACAAATTAACTATGCATATAACTTATCTTACAAAACCTTGAATACGTTACCAAAGTAAAAAGCAGTCGATATCCGATATTCCTTGGTAGGAATTATTTTACCTCAGATCACCAATAAGTGTATATCGCAATCAATGAGAAGGGTAGATTAGCTTTGCTCAAGTAAAGTGGTATCTCACACCCAGCGGGAACCAGTTACAAGTTTTAGCTTCAGCAGAAAATCTGTCCCTTTCTCTCCATTGCATTCACTTTTTATTTGGTTTTCCCATCATTGGTAAATTGTGGGTGGCCCTGCGGGAGCTGACCTTCCCATTGGTTATCTGGGAAGTCTAAATCGGATTGGCCCTTGGAAATTTCATTTTTAACAGCCAGAGAGAACCTTCTGGCTGTAGTTCTCGCAACATAAAACCAGGTGGCAGCACAAACAGACACAGCAACATTTGAAACAACTTAAGTCAGTATTTCTATGAAATGGTTATTAATTTTATCATAATTTACTGCGACAACTATTCATAATATTTGTTTTGGATAAGTTATATCTTAATGAATTTTCTGATCATTTTGATATGAAACATCACATACATCTAGCATTATATTAAAATAACTTATATTTCATAGTTATATCACATCAAATATATATCTCATAGTCATATCACATCAAAGTAACTTCCATATTTTCATCTCACTATATTTTAAAAGATGTATGTGAAACTTTATAAACATTTATTTGCACGTTTATATGATATGACTTAATTCATTTCATGCGGCATTCCGTCTCTTTCTAAGATTGATGCTCATGACCAATGGTTGTCTGCAATAAAAATAGAAATAATTATTAGAGATGATCCAAGCATTAATATGTGTATGGTCCATAAGTATTTATTTATATTCTTAAAAACACAGAGGCTAAGTAAGATCTTTTATGTTTTCAAAACATATATATCATTTCTATGTATATCTGAATTTATTTCCTATATAAATATCCCCTGCAGCAATTATCTATTTAATACAATGTGCTTAATTTCAATATATATATCATGAACCATTCTAAACATACATGGAAAACTGGCATTGTTCCCCTTGCAAAATGTATTTAATTTTATTTGTGTTACCTTCCCCCAAGATGGGGTTTTGCAGTACGTCTTCAAATAGAGATTCAGTGAGATAGAACTGTTGTATCACACGTGTCAAATTCCAAAGGGGTCCTTGAACACATTCTTTTCTCACCTCACCAAATGTTCTGAAGTTATAAAAATCTGCATATATAGTCAAATGAATAGGGTCACTGAGCTATTTCCTTTAGAAAAGAAATGTTTGTGTGTTTTACACTACAGGGGTCGTTCTTCAAAAAGGCTCTACTGATCGTCAATCCTGATAGACGTGTATTAGAAGCTGTGTTCAACAAACTCATGTTCAATTAATCCTGAGGTCTCATCTAACATATACAGTGTATAAAATATACATATATATATATATATATATGTACACATATGTAATATTCATCATAATATTCATATACTCTGACATAAATCCCCCTTCCAACTTCAAATAGATGTAGGACACATGTATTTGAATTGGCTTAAAGTCAGTGGTATTTGATGAGGATCAACCGTATACCTCATAGACAGTCTCTTATGAAGAAAGTTTGTTATTTTGAGCTTTCATGTTTATCAGTTAGGCATCTTTAAATTACAATATGTCTTTAGTGCATTTGGGGATATGACACTTCATTCTCCCTCTATGACTTGTAGTTGGGATCTGGGATGACATGCCCGCAATTGATTGATATGTACCCATTTATCTATGAAACCTTCATTTTTGGGGATCCGTATTTTATAGGCCACTGGAGATATTTTGTCAGTAATGACAAAAGGACCTTTCCATGAGGGAAGAAATTTCTTCTCCCTAACCTGATCTCTTCCAAAGTTATAAAGATAAACTTTATCATTTATTTCATATTCCTTTTTGGATGTTTTGAGATCATAATAGGTTTTCGTGGCAGTTGCGGCTCTTTCTAAATTCCTTTGAGCAAATGCAAAGGCATATTGCAGGTGCTTTCTTAGGTTTTCCACATATTGATGTGTATTGGCAGCATTTATCAAGTTTTGGTCTGATGTACGGTACAGCAGATGCTGAGGTAGAACCATTCTTCTACCAGTCATCAGTTCAAAAGGTGACATCTTGGTGGCACTACTTGGAGTTGCTCTTAATGCCATTAAGACTAGAGGTAGTTTTACATCCCAGTCTTTACCTGTTTCACTCACAAACTTTTTGAGGATTTTAACAATAGACTGGTTGTAACGCTCTACACCACCACTTGAGGCAGCTCTATAAGCAATATGGAGCTTTCTTTTAACCCCTAGTATTTTCCACATTTTTGTCATCACTTCGCTAGTGAAGTGGGTCCCCCGATCTGATTCGATTCTTTGGGGCAAACCAAATCTGGAAAATACATGGTTGATGAGCAATGCTGCACATGTTTCAGCACTATTGTTAGGTGCACTAATGCACTCTACCCATTTAGTGAACAGGCATGTCACTGTTAACATGTACTTGTTACCTCTTGATGATCTTGTTACTGGACCGATAAAATCAATTTGTATATCTGACCATGGCATTACCATCCCCCTCTTCTGCAATGGCGCTCTATGCGTTGGTGCAGTGGGTTGGAACTGTGGACAGATTAAACACCCTTGACAGTAGGTTTGAACATCTTTCAACATGTGTGGCCAAAAAGCATAATCACGTAATATTTCATACGTGAGTTTGGCACCACGATGACCAGATGTGGGAGCATCATGGGCATGTTGAAGCATTAGACCTCTGAACTTGGTGGGTACTACCCACTGCTGGATGCCAGTTTTGGAGGTTCTAATTAATAAACCATCCTGTAACTTGAATTGTGATCTAGATTTTATTAAGATTCTAAGATCTTCTTTGCCAATACAATCATCTTTTGAGATGGGGTTGCTTTCAGGATCTTCTATGTGTTTATAGAAGATGCCTACAATGGGGTCTTCTTTTTGACTAGTGATCAGGTCCTCACTAGGAGAATCCTGACTCTATTGTACCAAGTTAGGCTCACTCTGTTGTTTTGCCTGGTTTCTGGTAATGGCTTCTACCTGAATTGCACCCATTAAGTGGTCAATATCAAGGAGGTCTCCAGTTATGGCTCCTTGTTTGGCTAATGAGTCCGCAAGGTCATTGCCTTCCTTATCAGGACCTAAAACTCTGGGATGACCCTTGGTCTTTTTCCAGTGTATGGTTAAATCATTGGATACTACCAGATTATCAATCTCGCAGAACAATTTGCCATGCTTGACTGGTTTGGTATTGCTTTTCTGCATGCCATTTCTTTTCCAAGTTGGCAGGTATTCAACAAAACTGTCACGCACATAATTTGAGTCAGTTATGATCACAAATTCATGAATACCATGTTCAATAGCCATTTCAATGGTTTTGAAAACAGCAGTTAGTTCTGCAACTTGACTGGATCTTGGTCCAATGTTGAAACCTACAGATATATTTGGGAATCCATTTGCCCCCGTTATACCAATGCCAGCGACTAATCTGCGCTCATTATCAATAGTGGCATGGTAAGAACAACCATCAACATATACCCAAGGTAATGTTTGACAATCGTCCTCATTGTACATTTTATATGGGGAAAGCAATTGTTCTTCCAGAAAATCATCTTCTGATAATCCTTCCCCAGGATCTCTAGCAGTACAGTTGTGGAGCTCAGCAAGCCCTTGTGCGACTGGATTCTTTTTATTCTGCTTGTAGCGAATTTCTAATGGCCAGCCTTGCAAGGAAAGAGTCCACGCTGTTATGCGGCTATTAGACAAATTCCCATCTCTTATTCTCTCACTTTGCAAATATAGCAAAGGCTGGTGGGCCGTTTCTACAATAATTTTCTCGCCCTGTATATAGCTGCGGAAATTTTGTAGAGCCCATACAGTAGATAAGAGGGCTTTTTCGCAATCGCTAAATTTTATTTCTACTGGGGATAGATTTTTGCTCGCATAAGCAATGGCTTTGTTCAAATTATCATGCTTTTGGTATAACACAGCACTCATGCTTATATCTGTGTAACCTGTCTCTAAGAAGAAAGGTTTGCCACCTTCAGGGTACGCTAAGCAAGGTGCTTGAGTGAGTTTTCTCTTCAGCTCTCTGATGGCTGTCTCTTGAGACTCACTCCAGTGCCATTTCACATCTTTCTTTAGAAGAAGTAGTAGTGGTTTAGCTAATTCCGCATAATTATCAATGAATTTGCGAGAATAATTTGTCATACCCAGGAATGATCTCAATTCCTTTAAGTTAGTTGGGTTTTTAGAATTCACTATAGCTTCCACCTTTTTCTTTTGGGGATTTAATCCTTCAGAGGTAACTTCATGTCCCAAGAAGTTTACACGAGTGCGGCACCATTGAGCTTTTTGCAGGGATAATTTGACACCTGCCCTTTTAAGTTGGCTGAGGACGTGTTTAAGCTCTGCGATGTGTTTTTCAAAGTCTGTGCTTTTGATTAAAACATCATCAACATAAGATAAGGTCCCCCTTTCCAGTGCGTCAGGCATAGCCTTATGCATGAATACAGCAAATTCATGTCCAGAATTTATGTATCCAAATGGAAGTCTCTGGAATGCATACTGAACCTTTTGGAAGGAGAATGCTAGCTTATATTGGTCCTCTTCATGTACCTTTATGGTCCAATATCCCTGTGCACAATCAATGGCAGTGAATATTTTGGATCCTTGCATTTGTGCTAGGCACTGGTCAATGTATGGTACAGGCCAGCCAGACATGTATACTCGTTTGTTTAGCTGTCTTAAATCAGCACACAAACGCCATTGTCCATTGGGCTTAAGGACACCTAGAATAGGATTATTATAAGAGCTGTGCACCTGTCTGATAATACCTCTTTCTTCCAAATTCCTTATGATCTCTGCAAGAGCATCATATGAGGCTAAGGGAAGTCTGTATTGTTTGACAAATACAGGTGGCGCATTAGGATCTGTTTGTATTCTTGCAATGTGCAAGTCTGTAGTACCACAGTCATAAGAATCCTTAGCGAAAATATCCTTGTATTCCATTAGGAGTTCTCGCAGCTGTTGGCGTTCGTCATCGCTGGAACAGCCATTAGCTAAGGATATTTGCTCTTCGACTATTTGCTGAAATCCTGGAAAGATTTCAGGCTGTCCTATTTCATAGGCTTCTTCCAGTCTAGAGGTGAGATCCCCTTGATTATAATTTACATTGCTCCCATGACTCTGGGTATTGGGGTAATCTGGCTGTTTGATTGGCTGATCAAACACTAGAGAGGCTTCTTCAATTTTACAGATGCCTTCCTCTGAGCTGAAGGGATAAATGGACTGAATATTAAATAGACCCTCTGGCATAGATGCAAAGGATTGTTCTATTAATTGTTCTTCAGTTAGGTATCCTTCAGGTATTAGCCCAATTACATTATTCTGGAATTCAAAAGTGTAATAACTTGATTCCAGTGCATATCCTATGGTAGTTCCCTTGGATAATGTTATATCCTGTGGGGTCATGTTATGCACAATAATATGTATTGGAACAGTTCCAATATTCACCATAGGAGTGTAAGTCACTGTGACACCTAGATTTTGTATTCTATGGGAGAGGCAAATCAGAGTTTCAGAAGTTTTTAATTTCTGACCTCTCTTTACCTGTAAGGGTAAAAGAAATTTATCAGCCCCAGCAGGAATTATAACATCGCTAGATACCTGCATATTCACAGCATATGGTAATTGCTGGTTTGATTTTAGGGCTGCATCTTCATCCTGAAATACTTCAGGGTCCCCCTTTAACCTGCTCCAAAGGCAAGAATTAATCCAATCTATTTGTATGGCATATCTATGTAAGATATCATTGCCAATGTATATTTGATTATGGGGAGTATTTAAAACTAAAAACAGGTGCTTCACTGACTTATTACCAATAGAGATAGATAATAAGCACTTAGCTGTGATGTTATAGCTTTCAGACCTGTCATCCAGGCCGTTGACGCAGTGGTCTTGGGGAGAAAGATATTTAATCACTTTAGGTTCAGCTATTTGCGCTAATAAACCTTCGCTTATATAGCTAGCTTCCTGTTTTAAGTTTATTTTAGCATACTTGGTTTTACCAAGGTTATGTACTTGTATAGGGATGAATAGATCCTCTTTAACTCTCTCAATCCCTGTGAGGTATTGAGCATGGTCTCCCCCTTTAGGGATTTTAGGATCCCCCTTGTGGAGTGATATGGTTAATATATCGCCATCTAGTGAGATATTCGCTATCTTTCCGGGCGAAATTTTAAAAGTATTACCATCAGAGCCACTAAAAGGAGTCTGATCATCTATTTGTAGAATAGTGATTTCAGGTACAGAGTTATTCCTGAAATGAATCTCCACAGCATCTGGTTTCTCTTCCACCATGTGACGGCTATGTCGGGCGTGAGATATACCAGATTTTTCATAATTGATAGGCCGTTTAACTTGTGACCAAATTACATTATTTATGCAATCAATTATGGTGCTTAATCGTTTCAGGAGATCACTACCAATAATTAAACGATCAGTTGGTAGATCCACTATAATGACAGGGTGTCTTATGACCCTGTTCCCCAATTTAAATTTTAACCATGCAGTACCGTAAACTTTTAGGGAGTCACCCCCAACACCTATTAGAGAACCGTCAAATTCTCTTATTTTAGGTTTGTGGGGTGTTAGCTCATTTAGCTGTGTGTAGTACCTGTGGGATAAGATAGTTGCCTGTGACCCAGTGTCAATTAATCCCCTGATAGGGTTGGAGACTGAATCTTGTAGCTCAACTAATACATAATATCTTCCTGCAGTTTCTACCATTTCACACATAAAATTGGCATTCTCACACATCTGTGGGCTTCGCCACGTGTTACCTGGATTCGCCGTGTCATTCGATGCAGAGGAACCTTCATACCTACCTGTTTCCTCTATGACAGGGTCGGCTGGATTCTTTTGTACTGCATCTGCGAAGATAAGGTTAAGAGAATGCTGCAAAGGAAGAGGTTTGTTAATTTTTCCCGGATGAGGTTGTCTGTCATCACAGCTAATTTGTCCGTTTCCGGTCTGTGGGGAGAGAACATGATTAGTATCATTGATATTTATTATTACATTTTGTATATCTCTCCCCTCCCCTTCAGGTGATACTGCAGTATTTATGACTGTGCCTGTGGTCCACTGCTGACCACTGGCTGTACCCCTAAAAAAGTATTGTTCGGTTGCTGAGTTGTAGATTTTTGACTCATATTAGCGATTTGTTCGCTCAACCGATTTAATTGGGTAAACAGCATATCTACCTGATTGTACAAGTTACATCTACCCCTGGGCCTATCTCTTGGTGCAAATTGTACAATACATCCAGCAGCAATACTCACTAACACTTTAAGCATTAAGAATTTGGGGTTGTTTAATAAGAGTTTGTTTTATCCTGTGGTTACTGATCATAGCATAGCTACTTTTGAACAACTTGTCCTTTTGGATGTACAGAAATTGCAGTCTAAAGTTACTCAACAGAGGCGTAAGGTTAAACCTGGTTTTGTCAACTTCACAGCAGCTGACCATCTAGCCCTGAAATCACTTAAATCTAATGATAAGGTGATTTTAAAGCAAGCTGATAAGGGCGGTGCAACTGTGGTCTTGAACAAAACTGATTATAGGTCTGAGATTTATCATCAGTTAAGTGCTGGGAATGTATATAAGAAAATTGCTGTTAATCCTTTATCCAAGATCACTAAAGAGATATCTGTCACTGTTAAATTTGCACTCAACAATGGCATCATTGATGATAAAACGGCTAAATATCTTATTGTTAAAGATCCTATTTCGCCAGTACTATATGTACTGCCTAAAATTCACAAGTCCTTGACTGCTCCACCTGGGCGGCCGATTGTGGCTGGAACTAATTCTGTGTTCTCAGGGATATCCATCTTTTTGGATAGACTTTTGAGACCCCTGGTGGAGCAGTCAAGTACTTTCATTAAGGATACTAATGATTTTTTGGTCAAATTGAACAACTTGCAACTCCAGACTGATAAATTCATTCTTTTGAGTCTGGATGTGGCAAGTTTATATACCTCAATCACCCATGAGAGCGGGCTGGGAGCTGTTAAACATGCGCTTTTTACTTTTGGTTTATATTCCAGTTCACAAATTTGGTTTATTCTGCAACTGTTAGAGATTATACTCTTTAATAATTATTTTTTATTTGAAGACTTTTTTTTACCTTCAGTTGCAGGGTACAGCCATGGGCTCCAACGTTGCCCCTAACTATGCAAATATTTTTATGAATCTCTTTGAAGAGAAATTTGTTTTTGAAAATTATTTATTTCGTCAGTGTGGCGCCACCTGGTGGCGCTACATTGATGATATTTTTGGAATATGGTTGGGCAACGTTGGAGCCCTTGAACTTTTTGTTAAGGAGTTGAATAATTCGACAAACAGCATTAAGTTCACACTTACTTATAGCGAAATTTCAATTGACTTTTTGGACGTGACTGTTTTGAAGGATGGGTGCAATTTCAAGACTGATATTTTCAGTAAGGAAACTGATAGGAATAATCTGCTATTATATAGCAGTGCTCATCATCCTTCTCTAATCAGATCATTGCCAAAGAGCCAATTGCTTAGAGTAAAGCGCATAGTTGCAGAGGAATCGAAAGTACCCTTGAGACTTTCAGAAATGGGTGACAAATTTTTGCAACGCGGGTACCCCAGAGATCTCATTGTAGACACCATCAATCAGGTGTCTCAATTGGATCGAAAATCATTGTTAAAACCTGGTTTGTCTGCTAAAAAAGATTCAAAGAGAATGATTTTTGTGTCTGAATTTTCCAGACAAAGTGATCAGGTTTGGAAAATTATCAGAAAACATTGGGGTATCCTAAAAGATTGCAATTCGGAGGTTGTTGAATTTGACCAAATGCCTATGCCAGCATATAAGCGCAGTAAGAGCTTGAGGGACTCTTTGATTAAAGCTGACATTGGCCCTGGTAGAACATTGTCACAGCGGTTTATCACCAAAAAGAATTTAGGCTGTTTTCCCTGTTTAGGGTGTAGCAATTGTAATTCTATAGTAAGGAGTCCCTATTTTTTACACCCACATAGTGGTTATAAATTTCATTATAGGGACTACTTTACTTGTAATAGCAATTATGTTATCTATATGATCAAATGCCCATGTGGGAAAGCCTATATTGGCGAGTCCTCTAGGAGGGTACGGGATCGAATCACTGAACACAAGAGCAACATCAGGTGTAAGGTACTCACTGCACCAGTAGCTTATCATTTTCTAGCTATGGGACACCATATTAGCCAACTGAGGTTCCAGGTAATCGAACAAATTAGGACCCCCCATAGGGGTGGCAATAGGGATACCCTTTTGAAACAACGTGAATCCTATTGGATTTTTAAGTTGGATACCCTGGAACCTAGGGGGCTTAATAGAGAGATAGACTGGTCTGTGTTCTATTGAACTGGTGTTGCTCTTGTGTTCTCATATTCTGTAGTACTAGGCTTAAATCATGGTGCTTATTGTTGTATAAATAAGTTCTAATGAATAAATTGCAGTGTTTTTTGTATGTGTAGATGTGGTTCTGTTATAGGGGCTTCATAGCTGTTTTGTTTTTAATTTTTGTACATGGTCTACCTATCTTTCACCAGCAGATGGTGCTGTTGCATTTATAGAATGTAAATTACAAGATTGTAAGGGTTAAAATCCCAAGGTGAGCTATTTAAACAGGTGTACCTGTACTATCACTTACCACATGATTAAGGGGCATGGCTCCCTGAAACGTCGTGGCTGTTTGACTCTGCACTTTCTAAAATAAAGCATTGAAACTTTGGCATGTTGGAGAGCTTCATTTTTACATTTTTCTCCTATCTCTTGGTGCCCCATTGTACTGATTCCTGGACCATTGGGTTCCCTCAGAATCAGGGCCGTTATTTCTATTCTGGCGTGGTTGCCCCTGGGGTTCAGCTTGTTCAGCATTAGTACTTTGGGGAGCATTATATACCTGGGGTGTCTGGTTACCCTGAGAATATCTTCGCCGCCTATTGTATCTACCCTTGCGCGGATACCAATTATTTGGCGAGTATTCTCTTTGTGAGTAATTATTCACCTGATTATGTCCCCAACTTTGGTTATAGTCTCCCTGCGCCTCAACCTGTGTAGGGGGAGGGGCAGAATTAAACCTCTGTGGAGATGGCCTGTTTTGACTGGCCACCTCTGCATAAGTCCTCTTGTTAGACTCCAAATTGAGGGGGCTAGGTGACACCCTAGTTTCTGCCACAATTTTGGGTTTTGACTCCTTTTTAACCCCCTGCTCACTGGACTGCTGAATAGAGTATAACTTTGTACTCTCTTTGATCAGCCATTCCAATGAGCAGTCCTCATCAAAATCTCTAGCTAAGTTGATTTTGATGGGTGTAGGCAATGCTTCAAAAAATAAATTTACAAATTCTGAGCCATCAAATCTGGGATTATCTTCAGCCATACTGTACGCATTTTTCAATACAGAAAGGAATTCGATTGGACTCTGATTCGCACAACACTTTAAACCATATACCGCTATCTTCGCGGCAGTTTTAGTGCGATATTGCCCGAATTCTTTTCTGCATTGTCGTTTTACCCCATTCCAGGAATGAATATTCATATCCTTTAGTGAGGCAAAGAATTTGTGATGCTTACTGTCAAATACCCAAGGTAGAAATTCAATTTTCAATTTCTCACTTGTAACATTCATTATAGCTAACGCATTTTCAAAAGCCTGTAAATGATCAATTACAGATGTTGTTCCCTTATTGGAGAATATAGGTACTGCGCGTTGTACGAAGGTGATTATTTTATGGGAATCATAGACTTTATCAGACTTATTTTGGGATTCTCTGTTAGAGTTTCCCTCCCCCGCATCAGCTGCGCTACAGCTGTCCTCTGGATTTACATCCTGAGGGGATTGTCTATTTGGGAAATCTACTTCTGACCCGTTAGGGGTCATTTGTCTATGTTGTTCTATATATTTTCTTACCTCGTCTCTAACGCGTTCGCTAAAGGAGTTAGCATTATCTGTATTATTCTCATTGCTAATATAGGGGTTTTCATTATGGCGATATGACCTTTTTACATCGCTTAATTCTCTCTGGCTTTGCGCAAGCTGTTTATTTAAATCTTGTATCTGCGCGATTAAGTCTGTATTATGCTTATCTAAGGCGGCTAAGTTTTGGGCAAATTCATCCATTTTATTTTTAGCTATTTTTAAATCCTCTTCGCGTCTGCGCGAGGAACGAATACTATTTTCTAGCTCCTGTATTTGCAATCGTTTGTCTGTGACACAAAACGACATTTCGTCAATTATGCATATTAAAAGGGGCCAGGATTTTAGTATTAGTTCGTCTCGCTTTTTGGGAGCTTTGCATTGATTAATCATTAATAATTCCTGGAAGAATTCATTCTCTTCATTCCACATATTATTATTAACGGTAATATTTTTAGCCCTAGTTTCAAGCGTATCCATAAAATCATTTAATTCACCCGCAATATTAAACTTCCCTTTAAGGTAACTTAAGATATCTTTCTTAAGGACCTGACCTTTAGTAATAGGTATGGTTATGGGACCAATTTCATTGCTATGTATAGAATTAAATGAGTCACTTCTGGCTACAGACATTATTATATTGGTTTAGTACTTAGTTAAACTAAAACGCTAATACAATTTTTGCCAATAAAAAGAGAGAAGGAAAAATTTTATATTTTAAAAAAAAATATTATTAATTTTGAAATATGAAAAATTAATATTCCGAAATATGAAAAATTAATATTTTTGATTAACTTTGAAAATATGAAAAATCAATATTTTTGATTAATTTTGAAATATGAAAAATTAATATTTTTATTAATTTTTCAAAACTAATCTTTAATAATATTTCAAGATATTAATGTCAATCTCGAAATATGAAAATTAATATTTCAACTTTTCAAAAAAAAAATTGTATCTTCAAAATATTAATATCGAAATATGAATTTTTTTTTTCTCTTTTATAATAATTTCTATTTACTTACAAATATATTATATCAATTATGATGGATATTATTAAATCTCATGCAAAGTGCCTCCAATTATTATGTCAGTATATTTATGAAAATCTTAGCAGTGCTATCCAAATAATATATATAAGTTTATGGCAGGGTTACAAACACAATATAAAAAAAAAAATAGAAACCCTAATTAACCATGCATCTACTAGACCATACAATTAATATAAATACCTGAATTCTTTTATTTAGGTAATATCCATGAACATATTGAACTATATTTGCAATAAAAGGAAACTAAATAAAAGTTTATATGCGTTAAAACCAACTCTTAAGATATGCTATCCTTCTTACAAAACCCAGAAAAATATACCTTCACAATTCAGCCTTTTATTTATTTAACACAATGGGACTAAAAACCTTTAACATCTAAGCAATACAATTCTAAACAGTGTTTATAAAACAATAGGATAATATATATATTCTGCTATTTAACTGCAATTTATCCTAATACAAAATTAACTGACAATATCAGAACTTGCATAGATGAGTTACTTGGTCAATCAGACGCAGATTTAAACAATATATGTATATAGGCTGTGAAATGCTAACTTGAGAAAAACACACTGCTTCTTTAAATCTATTAAATACAAATTAACTATGCATATAACTTATCTTACAAAACCTTGAATACGTTACCAAAGTAAAAAGCAGTCGATATCCGATATTCCTTGGTAGGAATTATTTTACCTCAGATCACCAATAAGTGTATATCGCAATCAATGAGAAGGGTAGATTAGCTTTGCTCAAGTAAAGTGGTATCTCACACCCAGCGGGAACCAGTTACAAGTTTTAGCTTCAGCAGAAAATCTGTCCCTTTCTCTCCATTGCATTCACTTTTTATTTGGTTTTCCCATCATTGGTAAATTGTGGGTGGCCCTGCGGGAGCTGACCTTCCCATTGGTTATCTGGGAAGTCTAAATCGGATTGGCCCTTGGAAATTTCATTTTTAACAGCCAGAGAGAACCTTCTGGCTGTAGTTCTCGCAACATAACACCAGGTGGCAGCACAAACAGACACAGCAACATTTGAAACAACTTAAGTCAGTATTTCTATGAAATGGTTATTAATTTTATCATAATTTACTGCGACAACTATTCATAATATTTGTTTTGGATAAGTTATATCTTAATGAATTTTCTGATCATTTTGATATGAAACATCACATACATCTAGCATTATATTAAAATAACTTATATTTCATAGTTATATCACATCAAATATATATCTCATAGTCATATCACATCAAAGTAACTTCCATATTTTCATCTCACTATATTTTAAAAGATGTATGTGAAACTTTATAAACATTTATTTGCACGTTTATATGATATGACTTAATTCATTTCATGCGGCATTCCGTCTCTTTCTAAGATTGATGCTCATGACCAATGGTTGTCTGCAATACAAATAGAAATAATTATTAGAGATGATCCAAGCATTAATATGTGTATGGTCCATAAGTATTTATTTATATTCTTAAAAACACAGAGGCTAAGTAAGATCTTTTATGTTTTCAAAACATATATATCATTTCTATGTATATCTGAATTTATTTCCTATATAAATATCCCCTGCAGCAATTATCTATTTAATACAATGTGCTTAATTTCAATATATATATCATGAACCATTCTAAACATACATGGAAAACTGGCATTGTTCCCCTTGCAAAATGTATTTAATTTTATTTGTGTTACCTTCCCCCAAGATGGGGTTTTGCAGTACGTCTTCAAATAGAGATTCAGTGAGATAGAACTGTTGTATCACACGTGTCAAATTCCAAAGGGGTCCTTGAACACATTCTTTTCTCACCTCACCAAATGTTCTGAAGTTATAAAAATCTGCATATATAGTCAAATGAATAGGGTCACTGAGCTATTTCCTTTAGAAAAGAAATGTTTGTGTGTTTTACACTACAGGAGTCGTGCTTCAAAAAGGCTCTACTGATCGTCAATCCTGATAGACGTGTATTAGAAGCTGTGTTCAACAAACTCATGTTCAATTAATCCTGAGGTCTCATCTAACATATACAGTGTATAAAATATATATATATATATATATATATATATATATATGTACACATATGTAATATTCATCATAATATTCATATACTCTGACACATGACTGTGACTGTTTATTATCTATTGTCTTAAATTTAATATTGTTTTGTGCTAAATCTTAAATAACCCCCTGTGCCTGAACACAGTGTTATCTATATGGCCCAAGTGTACTTTCTGTCTCTGAACAGAAAGCCTACCTATGTTTAGTTTAAACTAAGAATACCAAGATAAAAAGCTAATTTGATGATAAAAGTAAATTTGAAAGTTTTTTTAAAATTAAAAGTCCTATCTGAATAATGAAAATTTAATTTATACTAGACTGTCCCTTTAAGGCCATAAAAAATACTCCCCTTGATAAAGCCCCGGGTCCAGATGGTATGCTTGCAGAGTTTTAATAGTTATTGAAAACTGAGATCTCTGGAACCCTAACTAATTTGTTCAACAGTATTGTTACAGGACAAACCCATCCAAGTCAAAGATTCACTGAAGCCCATATCAGTATAATTCTAAAATCAGGGAGAGATCGATTACAGCTAGCATCACACCGCCCAATCTCACTACTCAACACAGACTATAAGCTATTGACCAAGATTTAAGCAACTAGGATAGGACTGGTATTACCATCAATTATTCACGAAGATCAAACTGGTTTTATACAGGGTTGGTCCTCAGTTAAAAACATCAGAAACATTCAATTAATTCTATCTTATTTTTGCAAACATAGAAACGACTCCCAATTATCGAAGCAGTCTAAAGCCTGCATGTTAGCTTTGGATGCTGAAAAAGCCTTCAATAAAGTATTATGGGGCTACCTTTTTTCCACATTAGAACACTTCGGCTTTACCGGCAACATCATTTAGGCTATCCAAAACAATTAAAGAGACCCAATAGTAGCTATCATTGTAAACGGTAGA
Organism: Bombina bombina; assembly: GCF_027579735.1. Lineage (NCBI taxonomy): Eukaryota > Metazoa > Chordata > Amphibia > Anura > Bombinatoridae > Bombina > Bombina bombina. The sequence goes on from NC_069500.1 coordinate 1,380,717,003, forward strand.
ATTGCCCCGACATTCCCCTTACATAAAGGCACTAGACAGGGTTGCCCACTCTCCCCTCTATTATTTGACATCGCCATAGAGCCTCTTGCTCAGGCCAGAAGAATGGAAACTGCAGGCTTAAAGATTGGAACCGCTACCATGCATTTATAACTATATGCAGATGACATGATCTTATTGCTCTCAGACCCATATGCTAATCTACCTCAGATAATGGCACTAATTGAAAGATATGGCAGTATCTCAGGATACCATATCAACCAGGACAAATCAGAACTGATTTGGTTAACTAGGGAAGTCCCGAAGATATCCTTGGTTATGATTTTAAGGTAGTCTCAAAGGAATTTAAATATTTAGTAATTAAGTTATCACTTAACCCTAACTCTTGGTATGCCCTAAATTATACCTCTCTGATTGGGAAAATAACAGATCAGTTGAATAGCTGGAAAGGTTTACCCCTCTCACTATCTAGACGAATAAACTTAATAAAAATGATAACATTCCTAAAATTATTTATGTCTTCCAAATGTTGCCAATTCTATTAAAAAAAAAAGACCTAAAAGTACTCAATTCTAAAATCCTAGACTGTATTTGGGTAGGAAAGAAGCACAGTATAAGCTCCCAAAAGTTTTCGAGTTCACTATCCCATGGAGGCTTTGGCCTCCCAAATCTCTTATTCTATAATTTGGCTGCCCTCTCAAAATTTATATTAGACTCGCTATATCAACAAAATCACTTCACTTTCAAAACTTTGGAAGAAGAACTAATGAAACCTTACTCGCTAGCAGTAGTACCTCATCTAACTCCACAGCAAATCCAAAGACACATAGGTGAAGTACTTCCTCTTACAGGGCCTTTAAAAGCTTGGGGATCACTTTGTAAGTGGCTTAAAATCATCCCACAAACTTGCACTAAACACCTGTCATGCCGCGCCATTCTAGCCGTTGCTAGTGGCGCGGCGTCTCCTTCCTTGCTCGTTGCCAGGGGCTGTGTCGGGCCCGGATGTGTGCCGCGCTGACGTCATTGCCGCACGCTCCTCTCTCTCAGATGCCGGTCCAGATTCCTCTGGCATGAATCCTGCGCCTATGTAAGTCGTTCAATATCGATCTATCACTGCCCAAGTATGGTATGTAGGTGTTACTTTGTGTGCTCCTGGGTGTGATAGATCATTACTACTGTATTGCCTTTATGTGTTTGAGCCCTGCCTGTCTGACTACTCTACCTGTTATACCCCTGAAATGCTGGATTAATATACTGCTGCTGCTGAACCCTGCCAGTCTGACTACTCTGCCTATCTAACCCCTAAATTGCTGGATTGATATACTGCTGCTGAACTTTGCCTGTCTGACTACTCTGCTTGTTTAACCCCTGTTGTTCTGGATTGCCTCTTTGTTGCCAAACCCTGCCTGCTTGACCATTCTAGTGATTTGCCTTGGACTGCTCTGCCATTGCCGCTGGGGACTGTCCTGCCTGTGGTGAGTGCCGCCCTCCTCATTTTACAAACTGTCTCTGCTCTAGGATATGCCCTATCATTCCGGCTCGACGCCGGGATAATAAGACTACTGGCCGAGTTCAGTCGAGCATTGCACTACCTACCACTTCAGGGAAACCCTAACTTTTTTGCTGGCATCACTACACAACCTTTCCAAATATGGCATCATAAAGGATTACAAAATATTCAACATATACTTGATGAATCAGACAACTCAATGAAGAGTTTTAGGACACTACAAATGCAGTACAATCTACCAAATGCACATAATTTTTCATATCTCCAAACGAGACACTATGTGACGGATATACTAAAAGAAGGGAACCTTCTCCAACAAACAAGACCTATAAATCAACTGGTTTCATTAGTTACTCAAGGAATATATATATATACAATCTCTCCAATATATAGATTACTGTTAGAAACTATAAACCCTTCTACTGTTGTACAGGTGGCTGAAAAGTGGTCCAACTCGGTGGAGGAGGCAGTAGACACACCGCTAATACAGACTAGAATAAAAACTCTTCGTAAAGTAACTCTGTCTCATAACTTGCGAGTCTCACATATTAGACTGCTACATCAAGCTTACATAACTCCCAAGTTGTATCAGAAGTGGGCACCGCAAACAGCAAAAGTTTGCCCAAAATGCCAAAAAGAAAACCCTGACTTGATACACTTGCTGTGGCGATGTCCTTGATTGGTAAGATATTGGAAAACAACAGCATCCTGGCTTAAAAATAAATGTAGTATTGACTTCACAGTAGACAATGAATCCATAATCTTTCTGAAATTACCGTAGGGTTTAAAAAGGAGAGATAAACTATTGGGAACGGTTTTATTAATTGCTAGAAGACTGGTATTTAAAACATGGAATTCTCCTACTATACCCACTCTAACACATCTTAAAAACTCTCTCCTTCACCAGATGACAATTGAATTATATGACTCAGTAGATAACATGGCACATAGGACAACTAGCTTTATGCATAAATGGGAATGCTACATACATAGTCTACCTCAGCAACTACAAGCACAGCAATTGTATCCTTTAAGAAATACAGAATTTATCCTAAACGCCAGACTTAGAGGAGAATGGTTGCTAAACTTTGATTGAATAGGTTTAATAATATTGACCCTAGAGATGATTATTTGTTTTAAAGGTTGCTATAAATGAACAATATCCCTGACATATCACTGGATATCACAACTGCTTGGTCAGAATATGTTATTGTATTATGGTTTTAGTTTAATTTTGTTTATTTGTTTGAATTGTTTTGATTTGTTTTAAAAAGTATAAAAATTCAGAAGACATTGCTCCTTAAATATTAACCTATGACAAGGACTAAGTACTTCACTGAGTACATGGACACTACAAGCTTTGAGAATAGTTTCTATTGTATTCAACATTAACTATTGTATTGTACTTGAATGTACTTCATAATTTTGCCAATGTCACTGAGATGATAAATAAAAATATTTAAAAAAAAAAAAAAAAATGTTAACAAGATAGTAGCACATTTTTACTGCATTTTAATGGGGTCAGGATTGTTAGAAACAAAAGTAAAGCTTACATACTTGTTGGTCAACACTGGACTCAATCAACTGGCAAGGATGTTTTTGAATCCCTATTGAATATTGTAAGACTGTAAATCTGAAGCCTTTCCAGCCTGTAAAAAAGCCTTTCCTGAGTTAGAGTGACAGTTTGACCGAATGAATGAGTCATCTACATTTTTGTGTCTCACACATTCATAAGTTTGTTTATTCTTTAAAAGGGTCGCTAATTATGGGTTGTAAAGCAACCTTTGTAATTTTCTGAATACACATATACAAGAAATTAACTTTAAAGTGATTGTAAAGTTTAAATAATTACTGCCCAGTATCTAAAAATAATCTTAAAAACAGGGGAACTTTAATTCATTAAACTTTACAAAGAGGCTTCATTTTTAAAATATTTACCACTGCGTTAAAGTGCCATAAAATAGGTTGAGCTTTGTGCATATCCTAAAAGGGCTAATTAATTAAACAGTGGCCTAGATTTAGAGTTGGGCGGTAGCCGTCAAAACCAGCGTTAGAGGCTCCTAACGCTGGTTTTTACCGCCCTCTGGTATTTGGAGCCAGTCATTAAAGGGTCTAACGCTCACTTTCCAGCTGCGACTTTTCCATACCGCAGATCCCCTTACATCAATTGCGTATCCTATCTTTTCAATGGGATCTTTCTAACGCCGGTATTTAGAGTCGTGGCTGAAGTGAGCGTTAGAACTCTAACGACAAAACTCCAGCCCCAGAAAAAAGTCAGTAGTTAAGAGCTTTATGGGCTAACGCCGGTTTATAAAGCTCTTAACTACTGTGCTCTAAAGTACACTAACACCCATAAACTACCTATGTACCCCTAAACCGAGGTCCCCCCACATCGCCGCCACTCTATTAAAATTTTTTAACCCCTAATCTGCCGACCGCACGCCGCTGCCACCTACGTTATCCCTATGAACCCCTAATCTGCTGCCCCTAACACCGCCGACCCCTATATTATATTTATTAACCCCTAATCTGCCCCCCTCACCATCGCCTCCACCTGCCTACACTTATTAACCCCTAATCTGCCGAGCGGACCGCACCACTACTATAATAAAGTTATTAACCCCTAATCCGCCTCACTCCCGCCTCAATAACCCTATAATAAATAGTATTAACCCCTAATCTGCCCTCCCTAACATCGCCAACACCTAACTTCAAGTATTAACCCCTAATCTGCCGATCGGAGCTCACCGCTACTCTAATAAATTTTTTAACCCCTAAAGCTAAGTCTAACCCTAACCCTAACACCCCCTAAGTTAAATATAATTTTATTCTAACAAAATAAATTAACTCTTATTAAATAACTTATTCCTATTTAAAGCTAAATACTTACCTGTAAAATAAACCCTAATATAGCTACAATATAAATTATAATTATATTGTAGCTATTTTAGGATTAATATTTATTTTACAGGCAACTTTGTATTTATTTTAACCAGGTACAATAGCTATTAAATAGTTAATAACTATTTAATAGTTACCTAGTTAAAATAATTACAAAATTACCTGTAAAATAAATCCTAACCTAAGTTACAATTAAACCTAACACTACACTATCAATAAATTAATTAAATAAACTACCTACAATTATCTACAATTAAACCTAACACTACACTATCAATAAATTAATTAAATACAATACCTACAAATAAATACAATTAAATAAACTAACTAAAGTACAAAAAATAAAAAAGAACTAAGTTACAAAAAATAAAAAAATATTTACAAACATTAGAAAAAATTACAACAATTTTAAACTAATTACACCTACTCTAAGCCCCCTAATAAAATAACAAAGACCCCCAAAATAAAAAAATGCCCTACCCTATTCTAAATTACAAAAGTTCAAAGCTCTTTTACCTTACCAGCCTTTAAAAGGGCCCTTTGCGGGGCATGCCCCAAAGAATTCAGCTCTTTTGCCTGTAAAAAAAAAACATTCAATACCCCCCCCACATTACAACCCACCACCCACATACCCCTAATCTAACCCAAACCCCCCTTAAATAAACCTAACACTAAGCCCCTGAAGATCTCCCTACCTTGTCTTCACCATGCCAGGTTCACCGATCGGTCCAGAAGAGGGTCCGAAGTCTTGATCCAAGCCCAAGCGGGGGGCTGAAGAGTGACGTCCATCCTCGGGCTGAAGTCTGGATCCAAGCGGAGGCTGAAGAAATCCATCATCGGGCTGAAGTCTTGATCCAAGCGGGCGCTGAAGAAGTCCATCATCGGGATGAAGTCTTCTATGAAGCAGCATCTTCAATCTTCTTTCTTCCGGTGCCATCATCTTCCAGCCGACGCGGAACATCCTCTTCAACCGACGCCTACTCGCCGAATGACGGTTCCTTTAAATGACGTCATCCAAGATGGCGTCCGTCGAATTCCGATTGGCTGATAGGATTCTATCAGCCAATCGGAATTAAGGTAGGAAAATTCCGATTGGCTGATGGAATCAGCCAATCAGAATCAAGTTCAATCCGATTGGCTGATCCGATCAGCCAATCAGATTGAGCTTGCATTCTATTGGCTGATCGGAACAGCCAATAGAATGCGAGCTCAATCTGATTGGCTGATCGAATCAGCCAATCGGATTGAACTTGAATCTGATTGGCTGATGGGGGTTAATACTATTTATTATTGGGTTATTGAGGGCGGGAGTGAGGCGGATTAGGGGTTAATACATTTATTATAGTAGCGCTCAGGTCCGGTCGGCAGATTAGGGGTTAATAAGTGTAGTTAGGTGGAGGCGACGTTGGGGGCGGCAGATTAGGGGTTAATAAATATAATATAGGGGTCGGCGATGTTAGGGCAGCAGATTAGGGGTACATAGGGATAATGTAGGTGGCGGTGGTGTACGGAGCGGCAGATTAGGGGTTAAAAATAATATGCAGGGGTCAGCGATAGCCGGGGCGGCAGATTAGGGGTTAATAAGTGTAAGGTTAGGGGTGTTTAGACTCGGGGTACATGTTAGGGTGTTAGGTGCAGACATAGAAAGTGTTTCCCCATAGGAAACAATGGGGCTGCGTTAGGAGCTGAACGCGGCTTTTTTGCAGGTGTTAGTTTTTTTTTCAGCTCAAACAGCCCCATTGTTTTCTATGGGGGAATCGTGCACGAGCACGTTTTTTAAGCTGGCCGCGTCCGTAAGCACCGCTGGTATCGAGAGTTGCAGTGGCGTTAAATTATGCTCTACGTTCCCTTTTTGGAGCCTAACACACTGAAAACCCAGCCATTCTGTGAACTCTAAATACCAGCGGTATTTAAAAGGTGCGGGGGAAAAAAAGCATGCGGGGCTAACGCACCCCTTTGGCCGCCAAACTCTAAATCAAGCCGAGTGTTTGCATAAAAAAATGTTTAAAAATTCCTGGCAAGTATTTTAAAATAATTTTCAAAAATAAGCAAAAATACTTACAAAGCCATGCTCTCTGGAGCACTGTGCTCCACCCCCTTATAAGTGTTTAGACACAGGCATTGTATTTGATCTGAGATCACAGCTTCTTGGCATGCTTCATCAGATAATCCCTATGCACTTTTGCATTCTATCAAAACAACAATAGATATAGATATAGCCATAGAAGGAAATGTGTGGGGGAGTTAGAGCTGTACAATTCTAAAAGTTAAAAGAAAGGGTTAATGGTGAGGCACTGCAGTATAAATTTGCAGGTAAAGTTATTTAAGAACATAGTATTATATTTTCTCTCTATCCCAACTTGTTTTATGTCCATTTAAGTTAAACATACCACCGTTCCTCCGGCCGCATCTCCTACTTCTTTAACAAAGCTATGACAAATCCGGCTTCCTCCAATCGTTGCGTGCCCCATCTGGCGTCCAGCAGACACTCCCCCCTCCCTCCCTTCCTGGCATATGAAAAGACAGATAACATAAACAGAAGCCAGCAGGAGTCTGTAAACGCACGTATACATCTGACACTGTGGGGCTTGATTAGGAGTTTAGAAATCCTCCCTAGAGCGCTGCTATTACAGGTTTACAAAAAGTAGGCTTGTGCGGGCGATATGGTCGCGTTGAGCTCCATACCGCACCGAAATCAAGCGCTGCTTTGATGTGCTCGTTCAAGATTTCCCCATAGACATCAATGAGGAGAGTTGGCAAAAAAAAAGCCTAGCACCTGCGATCGCGGAATGAAAAACTCTGTAACGCAACCCCATTGATGTCTATGGGGAAAAGAAAAAGTAACGATAAAACATAAACCCCATGTCTAAACACCCCTAAACTGCTACCCCTAACATCGCCGCCACCTACATTAGTTATTAACCCCTAATTTGCTGCCCCTAACATCGCCGCCACCTACATTACAGTTATTAACCCCTAATCTGCTGCCCCTAACATCGCTGCCACTACATTACAGTTATTAACCCCTAATCTGCTGCCCCTAACATCGCCGCCACCTACATTACAGTTATTGACCCCTAATCTGCCGCCCCACAACATCACCGCCACCTACCTACACTTATTAACTCCTAATCTGCTGCCCCCAATGTCGCTGCCACTATACTAAAGTTATTCACCCCTAAACCTAACCCTAGCATAATTCTAACCCTAAGCATAACCCTAACGTAACCCTAAGCCTAAATCTAACCCTAACACCCCTTAACTTAAATATAATTAAAATAAAGCTACATAAACCTTACAATTATTAACTAAATAATTCCTATTTAAAACTAAATACATACTTACCTGTAAAAAAAAAAAACTAAGCTAGCTACAAAATAACTAATAGTTACATTGTAGCTATCTTAGGTTTTATTTCTCCAACATAGGTGTGTCCGGTCCACGGCGTCATCCTTACTTGTGGGATATTCTCTTCCCCAACAGGAAATGGCAAAGAGCCCAGCAAAGCTGGTCACATGATCCCTCCTAGGCTCCGCCTACCTCTGTCATTCTCTTTGCCGTTGCACAGGCAACATCTCCACGGAGATGGTTAAGAGTTTTTTGGTGTTTAAATGTAGTTTTTATTCTTCAATCAAGAGTTTGTTATTTTAAAATAGTGCTGGTATGTACTATTTACTCTGAAACAGAAAAGAGATGAAGATTTCTGTTTGTAAGAGGAAGATGATTTTAGCAACCGTTACTAAAATCGATGGCTGTTTCCACACAGGACTGTTGAGATGAATTAACTTCAGTTGGGGGAAAGTAGTAGCGGTGATCTCCTGTTGGCAGATTAGGGGTTAATACTTGAAGTTAGGTGTCGGTGATGTTAGGGAGGGCAGATTAGGGGTTAATACTATTTATTATTGGGTTATTGAGGGCGGGAGTGAGGCGGATTAGGGGTTAATACATTTATTATAGTAGCGCTCAGGTCCGGTCGGCAGATTAGGGGTTAATAAGTGTAGTTAGGTGGAGGCGACGTTGGGGGCGGCAGATTAGGGGTTAATAAATATAATATAGGGGTCGGCGATGTTAGGGCAGCAGATTAGGGGTACATAGGGATAATGTAGGTGGCGGTGGTGTACGGAGCGGCAGATTAGGGGTTAAAAATAATATGCAGGGGTCAGCGATAGCCGGGGCGGCAGATTAGGGGTTAATAAGTGTAAGGTTAGGGGTGTTTAGACTCGGGGTACATGTTAGGGTGTTAGGTGCAGACATAGAAAGTGTTTCCCCATAGGAAACAATGGGGCTGCGTTAGGAGCTGAACACGGCTTTTTTGCAGGTGTTAGTTTTTTTTTCAGCTCAAACAGCCCCATTGTTTTCTATGGGGGAATCGTGCACGAGCACGTTTTTTAAGCTGGCCGCGTCCGTAAGCACCGCTGGTATCGAGAGTTGCAGTGGCGTTAAATTATGCTCTACGTTCCCTTTTTGGAGCCTAACACACTGAAAACCCAGCCATTCTGTGAACTCTAAATACCAGCGGTATTTAAAAGGTGCGGGGGAAAAAAAGCATGCGGGGCTAACGCACCCCTTTGGCCGCCAAACTCTAAATCAAGCCGAGTGTTTGCATAAAAAAATGTTTAAAAATTCCTGGCAAGTATTTTAAAATAATTTTCAAAAATAAGCAAAAATACTTACAAAGCCATGCTCTCTGGAGCACTGTGCTCCACCCCCTTATAAGTGTTTAGACACAGGCATTGTATTTGATCTGAGATCACAGCTTCTTGGCATGCTTCATCAGATAATCCCTATGCACTTTTGCATTCTATCAAAACAACAATAGATATAGATATAGCCATAGAAGGAAATGTGTGGGGGAGTTAGAGCTGTACAATTCTAAAAGTTAAAAGAAAGGGTTAATGGTGAGGCACTGCAGTATAAATTTGCAGGTAAAGTTATTTAAGAACATAGTATTATATTTTCTCTCTATCCCAACTTGTTTTATGTCCATTTAAGTTAAACATACCACCGTTCCTCCGGCCGCATCTCCTACTTCTTTAACAAAGCTATGACAAATCCGGCTTCCTCCAATCGTTGCGTGCCCCATCTGGCGTCCAGCAGACACTCCCCCCTCCCTCCCTTCCTGGCATATGAAAAGACAGATAACATAAACAGAAGCCAGCAGGAGTCTGTAAACGCACGTATACATCTGACACTGTGGGGCTTGATTAGGAGTTTAGAAATCCTCCCTAGAGCGCTGCTATTACAGGTTTACAAAAAGTAGGCTTGTGCGGGCGATATGGTCGCGTTGAGCTCCATACCGCACCGAAATCAAGCGCTGCTTTGATGTGCTCGTTCAAGATTTCCCCATAGACATCAATGAGGAGAGTTGGCAAAAAAAAAGCCTAGCACCTGCGATCGCGGAATGAAAAACTCTGTAACGCAACCCCATTGATGTCTATGGGGAAAAGAAAAAGTAACGATAAAACATAAACCCCATGTCTAAACACCCCTAAACTGCTACCCCTAACATCGCCGCCACCTACATTAGTTATTAACCCCTAATTTGCTGCCCCTAACATCGCCGCCACCTACATTACAGTTATTAACCCCTAATCTGCTGCCCCTAACATCGCTGCCACTACATTACAGTTATTAACCCCTAATCTGCTGCCCCTAACATCGCCGCCACCTACATTACAGTTATTGACCCCTAATCTGCCGCCCCACAACATCACCGCCACCTACCTACACTTATTAACTCCTAATCTGCTGCCCCCAATGTCGCTGCCACTATACTAAAGTTATTCACCCCTAAACCTAACCCTAGCATAATTCTAACCCTAAGCATAACCCTAACGTAACCCTAAGCCTAAATCTAACCCTAACACCCCTTAACTTAAATATAATTAAAATAAAGCTACATAAACCTTACAATTATTAACTAAATAATTCCTATTTAAAACTAAATACATACTTACCTGTAAAAAAAAAAAACTAAGCTAGCTACAAAATAACTAATAGTTACATTGTAGCTATCTTAGGTTTTATTTCTCCAACATAGGTGTGTCCGGTCCACGGCGTCATCCTTACTTGTGGGATATTCTCTTCCCCAACAGGAAATGGCAAAGAGCCCAGCAAAGCTGGTCACATGATCCCTCCTAGGCTCCGCCTACCCCTGTCATTCTCTTTGCCGTTGCACAGGCAACATCTCCACGGAGATGGTTAAGAGTTTTTTGGTGTTTAAATGTAGTTTTTATTCTTCAATCAAGAGTTTGTTATTTTAAAATAGTGCTGGTATGTACTATTTACTCTGAAACAGAAAAGAGATGAAGATTTCTGTTTGTAAGAGGAAGATGATTTTAGCAACCGTTACTAAAATCGATGGCTGTTTCCACACAGGACTGTTGAGATGAATTAACTTCAGTTGGGGGAAACAGTGGGCAGACTTTGCTGCTTGAGGTATGACACATTTCTAACAAGACTTGGTAATGCTGGAAGCTGTCATTTTCCCTATGGGAACCGGTAAGCCATTTTCTTAGTTTAGTATAAGAATAAAGGGCTTCACAAGGGCTTTAAAGACTGGTAGACATTTTTCTGGGCTAAAACGATTTCTTTATAAGTATATTTAGTGGATTATAACTATAAATAGTTCTTTTAATCTTGGGGACGTATTAAAAAAACGGCAGGCACTGTATTGGACACCTTTTTCAGATGGGGGCCTTTTCTAGTCATAGGCAGAGCCTCATTTTCGCGCCACTAATGCGCAGTTGTTTTTGGAAAGCAAGGCATGCAGATGCATGTGTGAGGAGCTAAGAACCACTGAAAAAGCTTATTGAAGGCGTCATTTGGTATCGTATTCCCCTCTGGGCTTGGTTGGGTCTCAGCAAAGCAGATACCAGGGACTGTATAGGGGTTAAATGTAAAAACGGCTCCGGTTCCGTTATTTTAAGAGTTAAAGCTTTCAAATTTGGTGTGCAATACTTTTAAGGCTTTAAGACACTGTGGTGAAATTTTGGTGAACAATTCCTTCATACTTTTTCACATATTCAGTAATAAAGTGTGTTCAGTTTAAAATTTAAAGTGACAGTAACGGTTTTATTTTAAAACGTTTTTTGTGCTTTGTTATCAAGTTTATGCCTGTTAACATGTCTGAACCATCAGATAGACGATGTTCTGTATGTTTGAAAGCCAAGGTTCCTCCCCATTTAAATATATGTGATGAATGTGACATAGTGTCCAAACAAAGTAGGGACAATGATGCCACTGATAATGATGTTGCCCAAGATGATTCCTCAAGCGAGGGGAGTAAGCATGGTACTGCATCATCCCCTTCTGTGTCTACACCAGTCTTGCCCACACAAGAGGTCCCTAGTACATCTAGTGCGCCAATCCTTATTACTATGCAACAATTAACGGCTGTAATGGATAATTCTATTAAAAACATTTTGTCCAAAATGCCCACTTATCAGAGAAAGCGCGATTGCTCTGTTTTAGATACTGAAGAGCATGAGGACGCTGATGATAATGGTTCTGACATACCCTCACACCAATCTGAAGGGGCCAGGAGGGAGGTTTTGTCTGAGGGAGAAATTTCAGATTCAGGAAAAATTTCTCAACAAGCTGAACCTGATGTTATTACTTTTAAATTTAAATTAGAACATCTCCGCGCTCTGCTTAAGGAGGTGTTATCTACTCTGGATGATTGTGACAATTTGGTCATTCCAGAGAAATTATGTAAGATGGACAAGTTCCTAGAGGTCCCGGTGCCCCCCGATGCTTTTCCTATACCCAAGCGGGTGGCGGACATTGTAAATAAGGAATGGGAAAGGCCCGGCATACCTTTTGTTCCTCCCCCTATATTTAAGAAATTATTTCCTATGGTCGACCCCAGAAAGGACTTATGGCAGACAGTCCCCAAGGTCGAGGGGGCGGTTTCTACTCTAAACAAACGCACTACTATCCCTATAGAAGATAGTTGTGCTTTCAAAGATCCTATGGATAAAAAATTAGAGGGTTTGCTTAAAAAGATGTTTGTTCAGCAAGGTTACCTTCTACAACCAATTTCATGCATTGTTCCTGTCACTACAGCAGCGTGTTTCTGGTTCGAAGAACTAGAAAAGTCGCTCAATAAAGAATCTTCGTATGAGGAGGTTATGGACAGAGTTCAAGCACTTAAATTGGCTAACTCTTTTATCTTAGACGCCACTTTGCAATTAGCTAGATTAGCGGCGAAAAATTCAGGTTTTGCTATTGTGGCGCGCAGAGCGCTTTGGCTAAAGTCTTGGTCAGCGGATGTGTCCTCCAAGAACAAATTGCTTAACATCCCTTTCAAGGGTAAAACGCTGTTTGGCCCTGACTTGAAAGAGATTATTTCAGACATCACTGGGGGAAAGGGCCACGCCCTTCCTCAGGATAGGTCTTTTAAGGCTAAAAGTAAGCCAAATTTTCGTCCCTTTCGCAGAAACGGACCAGCCTCAAATTCTACACCCTCTAAGCAAGAGGGTAATAGTTCTCAAACCAAACCAGCCTGGAGACCGATGCAAGGCTGGAACAAGGGTAAGCAGGCCAAGAAACCTGCCACTGCTACTAAAACAGCATGAAGTGTTGGCCCCCGATCCGGGACCGGATCTGGTGGGGTGCAGACTCTCTCTCTTTGCTCAGGCTTGGGCAAGAGATGTTCAGGATCCTTGGGCGCTAGAAATAGTTTCTCAAGGTTATCTCATGGAATTCAAGGAACTACCCCCAAGGGGGAGGTTCCACAGGTCTCAATTGTCTTCAAACCAAATAAAAAGACAGGCATTCTTACATTGTGTAGAAGACCTGTTAAGAATGGGAGTGATTCATCCTGTTCCATTAGGAGAACAAGGGATGGGGTTTTACTCCAATCTGTTCATAGTTCCCAAAAAAGAAGGAACATTCGGACCAATTTTAGATCTCAAGATTCTAAACAAATTTCTCAGGGTTCCATCGTTCAAAATGGAAACCATTCGAACAATTCTTCCTACCATCCAGGAAGGTCAATTCATGACCACGGTGGATTTAAAGGATGCGTATCTACATATTCCTATCCACAAGGAACATCATCGGTTCCTAAGGTTTGCCTTTCTGGACAAGCATTACCAGTTTGTGGCACTTCCATTCGGATTAGCCACTGCTCCAAGGATTTTCACAAAGGTACTAGGGTCCCTTCTAGCGGTGCTAAGACCAAGGGGCATTGCAGTAGTACCTTACTTGGACGTCAAAAGCAAAGGCTCATACGGACATTGTCCTAGCCTTTCTCAGATCTCACGGGTGGAAAGTGAACATAGAAAAAAGTTCTCTGTCCCCGTCAACAAGAGTTCCCTTCTTGGGAACAATAATAGACTCCTTAGAAATGAAGATTTTTCTGACAGAGGCCAGAAAATCAAAACTTCTAAGCTCTTGTCAAGTACTTCATTCTGTTCTTCTTCCTTCCATAGCGCAGTGCATGGAAGTAATAGGTTTGATGGTTGCGGCAATGGATATAGTTCCTTTTGCACGAATTCATCTAAGACCATTACAACTGTGCATGCACAGACAGTGGAATGGGGATTATACAGACTTGTCTCCGACGATCCAAGTAGATCAAAGAACCAGAGATTCACTCCGTTGGTGGCTGAACCTGGACAACCTGTCACAGGGAATGAGCTTCCGCAGACCAGAGTGGGTCATTGTCACGACCAACGCCAGTCTGGTGGGCTGGGGCGCGGTCTGGGAACCCCTGAAAGCTCAGGGTCTATGGTCTCGGGAAGAATCTCTTCTCCCGATAAACATTCTGGAACTGCGAGCGATATTCAATGCTCTCAAAGCTTGGCCTCAACTAGCAAAGGCCAAATTCATAAGGTTTCAATCAGACAACATGACGACTGTTGCATATATCAACCATCAGGGGGGAACAAGGAGTTCCCTGGCGATGGAGGAAGTGACCAAAATAATTCAATGGGCGGAGAATCACTCCTGCCACTTGTCTGCAATCCACATCCCAGGAGTGGAAAATTGGGAAGCGGATTTTCTGAGTCGTCAGACTTTCCATCCGGGGGAGTGGGAACTCCATCCGGAAATCTTTGCCCAAATAACTCAATTATGGGGCATTCCAGACATGGACCTGATGGCGTCTCGTCAGAACTTCAAGGTTCCTTGCTACGGGTCCAGATCCAGGGATCCCAAGGCGACTCTAGTAGATGCACTGATAGCGCCTTGGACCTTCAACCTAGCTTATGTATTCCCACCGTTTCCTCTCATTCCCAGGCTGGTAGCCAGGATCAATCAGGAGAGGGCTTCGGTGATCTTGATAGCTCCTGCGTGGCCACGCAGAACTTGGTATGCAGACCTGGTGAATATGTCATCGGCTCCACCATGGAAGCTACCTTTGAGACAGGACCTTCTTGTTCAAGGTCCATTCGAACATCCGAATCTGGCTTCACTCCAACTGACTGCTTGGAGATTGAACGCTTGATTTTATCAAAGCGTGGGTTTTCAGATTCTGTCATTGATACTCTTGTCCAGGCTAGAAAGCCTGTAACTAGGAAAATTTACCATAAAATATGGAAAAAATATATCTGTTGGTGTGAATCTAAAGGATTCCCATGGAACAAGATAAAAATTCCTAAGATTCTATCCTTTCTACAAGAGGGTTTGGAGAAAGGATTATCTGCAAGTTCTTTGAAGGGACAGATTTCTGCTTTATCTGTTTTACTTCACAAAAAGCTGGCGGCTGTGCCAGATGTTCAAGCTTTTGTTCAGGCTCTGGTTAGAATCAAGCCTGTTTACAAACCTTTGACTCCTCCTTGGAGTCTCAATTTAGTTCTTTCAGTTCTTCAAGGGGTTCCGTTTGAACCCTTACATTCCGTAGATATTAAGTTACTATCTTGGAAAGTTTTGTTTTTGGTTGCAATTTCTTCTGCTAGAAGAGTTTCAGAGTTATCTGCTCTGCAGTGTTCTCCTCCTTATCTGGTGTTCCATGCAGATAAGGTGGTTTTGCGTACTAAACCTGGTTTTCTTCCGAAAGTTGTTTCTAACAAAAACATTAACCAGGAGATAGTTGTGCCTTCTTTGTGTCCGAATCCAGTTTCAAAGAAGGAACGTTTGTTACACAATTTGGATGTAGTTTGTGCTCTAAAATTCTATTTAGAGGCTACAAAGGATTTCAGACAAACATCTTCTTTGTTTGTTGTTTATTCTGGTAAAAGGAGAGGTCAAAAAGCAACTTCTACCTCTCTCTCTTTTTGGCTTAAAAGCATCATCCGATTGGCTTATGAGACTGCCGGACGGCAGCCTCCTGAAAGAATCACAGCTCACTCCACTAGGGCTGTGGCTTCCACATGGGCCTTCAAGAACGAGGCTTCTGTTGATCAGATATGTAAGGCAGCGACTTGGTCTTCACTGCACACTTTTACCAAATTTTACAAATTTGATACTTTTGCTTCTTCTGAGGCTATTTTTGGGAGAAAGGTTTTGCAAGCCGTGGTGCCTTCCATCTAGGTGACCTGATTTGCTCCCTCCCATCATCCGTGTCCTAAAGCTTTGGTATTGGTTCCCACAAGTAAGGATGACGCCGTGGACCGGACACACCTATGTTGGAGAAAACAGAATTTATGCTTACCTGATAAATTACTTTCTCCAACGGTGTGTCCGGTCCACGGCCCGCCCTGGTTTTTTTAATCAGGTCTGATGAATTATTTTCTCTAACTACAGTCACCACGGTATCATATGATTTCTCCTATGCATATTCCTCCTTTACGTCGGTTGAATGACTGGGGTAGGCGGAGCCTAGGAGGGATCATGTGACCAGCTTTGCTGGGCTCTTTGCCATTTCCTGTTGGGGAAGAGAATATCCCACAAGTAAGGATGACGCCGTGGACCGGACACACCGTTGGAGAAAGTAATTTATCAGGTAAGCATAAATTCTGTTTTTTATTTCACAGGTAAGTTTGTATTTATTTTAACTAGGTAAACCAGTTAGTAAATAGTTATTAACTATTTACTAACTACCTAATTAAAATAAATACAAAGTTACCTGTAAAATAAAACCTAACGTGCCTTACACTAAAACCTAACATTACCATAAAATTAAATAAATGAAATTAATAAAATACAATTTACTAACTTACAAAAAAAAAATAAACACTAAAATTACAAAAAAATAAAAAACGAAATTATCAAAAATAAAAACAAATTACTCCTAATAGCCCTATCAAAATAAAAAATCCCCGAAAAAAAAAAAAAAAACCCTAGCCTACACTAAACTGCCAATGGCCCTTAAAAGGTCAGCTCTTTACATTGCAATAAAAAATACAAACAACCCTCTAGCTCTTTTACGAATTGCCCAAAACACTAACCTAAACCCCCCCCCACCTAAAAAACCCTTAAAAAAAACTAACACTAACCCCCAACGATCCACTTACAGTTATCGAAGTCCGGACATCCATCCTCATCCAGCCGGCAAAGTCCTCATCCAAGCGGCAAGAAGTCTTCATCATCCAGACAGCCTCTTCTATCTTTATCCATCCGGTGCGGAGCGGGTCCATCTTTAAGACATCTGGCGCGGAGCATCCTCTTCTTCCAAGATGGCAACCTTTACATTCCTATTGGCTGAAAGATTTCTATCAGCCAATAGGAATTAAAGGGGAAAAAATCCTATTGGCTGTTGAAATCAGCCAATAGAATGAGAGCTCAATCCTATTGGCTGATTGGATCAGCCAATAGGATGAAAGCTCAATCCTATTGGCTGATTGTAACAGCCAATAGGATTTTATCCCCTTTAAAGGGACAGTTTACTCAAAAAATTTCTCCCCTTTAATTTGTTCCCAATGATCCACTTTACCTGCTGGAGTGTATTAAATTGTTTACAAGTAGCTCCTTTATCCTTATATTGGCATTTGAAATTGTTAATTTAGCATGTGGTATCCCCACCTATTCTGAAAGTTTGTGGCCGCGCGTACCAGCTATAGATAAGCTTTGTAAACACAGCCAGCAGAAGAAATTACACTCCCAGTGTGATAAAGCAGAGATAAGGTTTTAAGGACAGATATAAGATAAAGAAGCAGGTATATGTGCACAATGTGATACAGTAATGAGATCTGATTATACCTACAAGCTCAACCTATTTTATTAGGCTGTGGCTTCAAAACACAAAATCAGAGCTTTAATATACAGAAATAAACCTTAAAAAGCTAATTTTCATACATTTTTTACTCTGCAGTTGGTAAAAAAAGCAATTGTAAACACATTAAGGGAAAAACTATTTTACAGTATACTGTCCCTTTATACTGTAGAAACTGCTCCCTCCACCTTAGGAACTGTCTGCCATAAGTCCCGTGTGGTGGCGTCTATTGGAAACATTTTTCTAAAAATAGGAGGGGGAGAGAACGGCACACCTGGTCTATCCCATTCCTTAGTAATAATTTCTGTAAACCTTTTAGGTATTGGAAAAACATCAGTGCACACCGGCACTGCATAGTATTTATCCAGTCTACACAATTTCTCTGGCACTGCAATTGTATCACAGTCATTCAGAGCAGCTAAAACCTCCCTGAGTAACACACGGAGGTGTTCAAGCTTAAATTTAAATGTAGAAATATCAGAATCAGGTTTCATCTTCCCTGAGTCAGAAACATCACCCACAGAAAGAAGCTCTCCTTCTTCAGCTTCTGCATATTGTGAGGCAGTATCAGACATAGCTCTTAAAGCGTCTGTATGCTCTGAATTTCGTCTAACTCCAGAGCTATCTCGCTTTCCTCTAAATTCAGGCAGTCTGGCTAATACCGCTGACAGTGTATTATCCATGACTGCCGCCATGTCTTGTAAAGTAAACGCTATGGGCGCCCTAGATGTACTTGGCGCCATTTGAGCGTGAGTCCCTTGACCGGGAGTCAAAGGATCTGACACGTGGGGAGAGTTAGTCGGCATAACTTCCCCCTTGTCAGATTCCTCTGGTGATAAATTTTTTAAAGACAGAATATGATCTTTATTGCTTAAAGTGAAATCAGTACATTTGATACACATTCTAAGAGGAGGCTCCACAATGGCTTTTAAACATAATGAACAAGGAGTTTCCTCTATGTCAGACATGTTTATACAGACTAGCAATGAGACTAGCAAGCTTGGAAAACACTTTAAATCAAGTTAACAAGCAAATATAATAAACGGTACTGTGCCTTTAAGAGAAACAAATTTTGTCAGAATTTGAAAAACAGTGAAAAAAGGCAGTAAATCAAACAAAATTTTTACAGTGTGTATAATAAGCTAACAGAGCATTGCACCCACTTGCAAATGGATGAGTAACTTCTTAGTTCAAAAAACGGATCAAAAAAACAATATAGACGTTTTTTAACAGTCACACCAAACTGGGCCTACCTTCCCCAATAAACGATTTTGGAAAGCCTAAGAGCCCTATAGAGATGTCCTATAGCATTCAGGGGACTCCTGGAGGAAGCTGGATGTCTCAGTCTGTAAAAGTTACTGCGCAAAAAAAGCGCTAAATTAGGCCCCTCCCACTTATAGTAACACAGTGGAAAGCCTCAGGAAACTGTTTCTAGGCAAATTTAAGCCAGCCATGTGGAAAAAACTAGGCCCCAATAAAGTTTTATCTCCAAAGTATATATAAAAACGTTTAAACATGCCAGCAAACGTTTTATATTGTAAATCTATAAGAGTATTACCTCAGAAAGTAAGCATGATACCAGTCGCTATTAAATCACTGTATTCAGGCTTACCTTACATAAATTTGGCATCAGCAGAATTTTCTAGCATTCACATCTTCTAGAAAAATCTTAGCTGCACATACCTCATAGCAGGATAACCTGCACGCCATTCCCCCGCTGAAGTTATCTCTCTCTTCAGTCATGTGTGAGAACAGCAACGGATCTTAGTTACAACCTGCTAAGATCATAGAAATCACAGGCAGATTCTTCTATTTTTCTGCCTGGAACAAAATAGTACAACTCCGGTACCATTTAAAAATAATAAACTTTTGATTGAAGCAAAATAACAGCTACATTTCACCACTTCTCTCTTACTACCTCCATGTTTGTTGAGAGTTGCAAGAGAATGACTGGATATGGCAGTTAGGGGAGGAGCTATATAGACAGCTCTGCTGTGGGTGTCCTCTTGCAACTTCCTGTTGGGAATGAGAATATCCCACAAGTAATGGATGATCCGTGGACTGGATACACCTTTCAAGAGAAATAGTTTTCTCTATCTGAATCATGAAAGAAAAATTTTGGGTTTAGTGTCCCTTTAACTTGCATCTGTGGATGCAGCAGTGAATGGTGTTGACTGACAAAGGTTTCCCGAGCCCATGTCAGGACATCCATTACAGACTCATGACGGTTTTTGAGACAGTGATGTCTGAGGGATCGGAGATCACGCGCATTCAGAAGTGGTTTTCGGCCTTGCCCTTTACGCACCGAGATTTGACCGGATTCCTTGAATCTTTTAATTACATGGTGCACTGTAGGAGGTGAAATTACCAAAATCCTACTGATTTGTCTTTGGGGAATGTTGTTCTCAGAGTGTTGGATTATTCGCTGATGCATCTGTTAGCAGATTGCGAGCCTCGACCCATCCCTGCTCTTAAAGGACTAGGCCTTTTTGGAGGCTCCTTATATACTATGATTATACGATTGCCTCACCTGTTTCACATCACCTTCTTATTTCAACATCGCTATTAGTCCTAAATTGCCCCGTCATAACTTTTTTGGGAATGTGCTGCAGTCAGATTTGAAAGGAGTGTAAATTTTCAAAAATAAAAAATTAAATTCACAAAGTAAAACATCAAATAATGTGTTAATAATGTGCTTTCAATATAGTACAGGGTGAACTGAATTTTCTAATGACTCTTTTTGTTGTTTTTTTTTTTTTTTTTTTTTCTTTTTTTATTGAGGTATTCAAAGTAGGCATACAAACAGTATAAGTATACAAAGAGAAAAGATGTCATACAATTAGTTGCTACATATTATTCAAGGAGAAATATGTAATCCAGCTTAGTTTAACAACAACGTGGTAGTCCTTCCATACAACTTGTAGGAAAATAATACACAGTCAAAGACATCCAGGTTAATAAGTAATGCCTATACAAAAGGGAACCTTCCCTAACTAGCACAAGAGGTCACTTTTGGACCTAGAGCAAGGGAACATATATGGAAGTAAGGGTAGGTAAAGTGGAATAGAGAGACCACTCTTGGATCTCAGAGTTATGACCTCAAATTTTATTATTTAGTTTTCTGTGGCGGTAATATATGCTGTAAATAAAATGTTAGAAAGTAACATAGTTATTGGAGCTAACTGGCGGTATTCCTATATAGTTATTGGAGCTAACTGGCGGTATTCCTATATATTTGCTAGGTGGGGGGAAAAATAAAATTACCTTTCCAATGGGATGAGTTTACCATGAGAATCTAGGATATAAAGACACAAGTGGAATCTTACCGTGGATGTCACTTCAACATCAGAGGAGTTAAATAAAATTGTGGGTAAGAATGCATGTCTTATGGTATACAGGGTTATGATCAAAAAGTATTAGAGAAAAGATCATAGAGGGCATGCGCCTATATATTAAAAGCTATGCAGTTTTAGGGCAAATGCCTTGGGCAGCAAAATGATTATGAAATTAATTGGTAGGGGTATCTGGCGGAAAGAGAATGAAGATATATTCTGCACTGCATGTATAACCTATTATGAAAATGAAATGAGGCTTCTTGACAGGGATTATTATTAGAGCAGCTATCTCAGACATAAATCCACACATAAGACATCTACTTATCTCTAAACAAATATAGGATCTCGCCATCCCGGCCGCAAACAGCGAGATCCAGGGCATACTCATGGGAGATAAGGGGTAGACGTTCTTAGATACAGCTAGGGTAATAATAGTAAGAAATAACATTGGTGCAAGGTGGAAGAGAGTAAATATATTTGACCTGCAAATACATATTAGGAGAGGGTTCAATTACTGTATCTAGTTGTATGCACCCAAAACTTCCTTGCTTAGCTATTCTATCCCTCTTGTCCAGTCTCAGTCTAATGAATGCTGTATAAGAATATATATACATGGAATTTATCTAATGTTAGTATATGGCTACATTTGAACTGCAGAAAATATATGGAATAAACGTGCAGTATTTATTGCTAATGTTAACAAGTAATTCTAAGATGAATATCTTCAGCTTGCTACTCTGCTTACTTTATGAGACCTCATGCTGATAGATACAGAACTGCTGTAGTGGTTTTAAACATCAAAATATATAAGAAAAAGGTAACTAGGAGCCATGCAACACAAAAGTTATAGATACATTAATTTGTCCTGTATGGATACGGTAGTCCAGCATTCACTGTATAATGCAATATGTGACCATTATCTAGATGTATGAGAAACATTTGCCAAAATCTGCTCCAACGGCCCCAGTGAATCTCTAATAAGTACAGTGACAGTATAAAGGCTGAACAGAAGGATGCAACTGGCATGATAAAAGAGAAAAGTAAAACCATACGATTCAAAATACAAGTGAGCAATATCCCTCCAACAATGTCCCAATCATAACAGTGAGTCTGTTTCGTCTGTGCGAGCAGGGACCTGTGTGATCCACCCAACGGCACTTTTGCCCGTTTGTGCCTTAATGTCTAGCCCACGCATGCTTTGTTAAAAGTTAGTCCAAAGCGCTGTCTCGTGTAAATCTGGGAAGCATGATCCCGCACATTCGACTTCCAGCTGAGGCCCCCCAAGAGACCAGATCGAAAGCGGGATGAAAACAGGACCAGAGCTGCAGTCGCAACGGGCACACACATCTCACCTCCCGGTACCGACATGTCTGGCTTCAAGATCGCATCGAGTGACTGCGCACCGGTAAGCTGACTCCTATCACCTCCCAGGTCACCATATACCAGAGCCCCCGATGGATCCGGAGGAAGAGCGGTGGCAGGTAGAATAGGTAGAGATAGTGTCACCACATCCTTGGTAGCAAGCTCCCTCGTGGGATCCCCTTTGTAAGTAATGTGGGTGCGGGGCTGTTGGTTAGAGTCGGTGCCATTTTTCCACGCTTCCAATAATGTGCTGCTTAAACGTGAGAAGTGCTCATCCAAAAGATCTTTAATCCTCTTATATAAGATTGCTTCTTCTGGCTCCATTTAATAGATGTAGCGTTAATCCCCCACAATGAATGGTGCGCCAGTGGTTTGAATTCAGCAATAAAGTTCGGCACTGCGTGCCGCCTAACAACAAGGCCTGAGCGCACCTCGCCGGGGGGTAAGTGAAAGGCCTTAGCCTAAAAATGTTCTCCGGGGGCTCCAAGTCATAGTCCTTTGAGATGTAGTAGGCTCAACTGAAGCAGGATCTTTAGGTTTGCAAGGATCAGACTATGTGACATATAGATGAGCCGTCAATAATATTATATTAGAGAAAAACACTGCAAAGGCTGGAGCAGAGTGGTGATTTGCGACCTATCATGGCCGCCTCCCGGAAGTTCCCCCGTTGGTTTGTTTTTTTTGCATTTTCCATACTGTCCCAACTTTTTTCAGAATTGGGGTTGTAGAAAAATAAAATTCAAATTTACTTCTATGATCAAATTTGGTTTGTTCTTATTGTATTCTTTGCTAAAGAGCATACCTAGGTAGGTAGCACACACTTGTATAGAGCACTACATGGCAGCAAACATTGCTCCATCTAGTGCAATTGCAAATGTTTAACACTATTAAATGTATTCTTGCAAAATTGCTGCCATATAGTACACCAGATATGTGCATGCTCCTGAGCCTACCTACCTGCCTTTCATAAAAGGATACCAAAAGAACAAAGTAAACTTGATAATAGAAGAACATTGGAATTTTTTTTATTGTGTTCTCTTTCTGTACCATGAAAGAAAGAAAAAACTAAATTTATGCTTACCTGATAAATTTCTTTCTCTTGTGGTGTATCCAGTCCACGGGTTCATCCATTACTTGTGGGATATTCTCCTTCCCAACAGGAAGTTGCAAAGAGGACACCCACAGCAGAGCTGTCTATATAGCTCCTCCCCTAACCCCCACCTCCAGTCATTCGACCGAAGACAAGTAAGAAAAAGGAGAAACTATCGGGTGCAGTGGTGACTGTAGTTTTAAAAATAAAAACACCTGCCTTAAAGTGACAGGGCGGGCCGTGGACTGGATACACCACAAGAGAAATAAATTTATCAGGTAAGCATAAATTTTGTTTTCTCTTGTAAGGTGTATCCAGTCCACGGGTTCATCCATTACTTGTGGGATACCAATACCAAAGCTTTAGGACACGGATGAAGGGAGGGACAAGGCAGGAACTTAAACAGAAGGCACCACTGCCTGTAAGACCTTTCTCCCAAAAATAGCCTCCGAGGAAGCAAAAGTATCAAATTTGTAGAATTTAGAAAAAGTATGAAGCGAAGACCAAGTCGCTGCCTTACAAATCTGTTCAACAGAGGCCTCATGTTTAAAGCCCATGTGGAAGCTACCGCTCTAGTAGAATGAGCTGTAATTCTTTCAGGAGGCTGCTGGCCAGCAGTCTCATAAGCTAACCGGATTATGCTTCTCAGCCAAAAAGAAAGAGAAATTGCCGAAGCCTTTTGGCCTCTCCTCCTTCCAGAGTAGACAACAAACAATGCAGATGTTTGACGAAAATCCTTAGTAGCTTGTAAATAAAACTTTAAAGCACGAACCACGTCAAGATTGTGTAACAGACGTTCCTTCTTTGAAGAAGGATTAGGACACAGAGACGGAACAACAATTTCCTGATTGATATTCTTATTAGATACTACCTTAGGAAGAAACCCAGGTTTGGTACGCAAAACTACCTTATCTGCATGGAAGATCAGATAAGGGGAATCACACTGCAAGGCAGATAACTCTGAAACTCTTCGAGTCGAAGAGATAGCTACTAAGAACAGAACTTTCCAAGATAAAAGCTTGATATCTATGGAATGCAAAGGTTCAAACGGAACCCCTTGAAGAACTTTAAGAACTAAATTTAAACTCCATGGTGGAGCAACAGGTTTAAACACAGGCTTGATTCTAACTAAAGCCTGACAAAATGCCTGAACGTCTGGAACATCTGCCAGACGCTTGTGCAAAAGAATAGACAGAGCAGAAATCTGTCCCTTTAAGGAACTAGCTGATAATCCCTTTTCCAATCCTTCTTGGAGAAAAGATAATATCCTAGGAATCCTGACCTTACTCCATGAGTAACCCTTGGATTCACACCAATGAAGATATTTACACCATATCTTATGATAGATTTTCCTGGTGACAGGCTTTCGAGCCTGAATCAAGGTATCAATGACCGACTCGGAGAAACCACGTCTTGATAAAATCAAGCGTTCAATCTCCAAGCAGTCAGACGCAGAGAAATTAGATTTGGATGTTTGAATGGACCTTGGAGTAGAAGGTCCTGCCTCAGCGGCAGAGTTCATGGTGAAAAGGATGATATGTCCACCAGATCTGCATACCAAGTC
Source organism: Bombina bombina (assembly GCF_027579735.1). Classification (NCBI taxonomy): domain Eukaryota; kingdom Metazoa; phylum Chordata; class Amphibia; order Anura; family Bombinatoridae; genus Bombina; species Bombina bombina. The sequence continues at coordinate 1,380,741,861 of NC_069500.1, forward strand.
CTGCGTGGCCACGCAGGTGCTATCAAAATCACCGAAGCTCTCTCCTGCTTGATCATGGCAATCAGACGAGGGAGGAGAGGAAATGGTGGAAACACAAAGGCCAGTCTGAAGGACCAGGGCACTGCTAGAGCATCTATCAGTGCTGCCTGGGGATCCCTTGACCTGGACCCGTAACAAGGAAGGCCTTCTGATGAGACGCCATCAGATCCAGTTCTGGTATGCCCCATAGTTGAATCAGCTGGGCAAATACCTCCGGATGGAGCTCCCACTCCCTCGGATGAAAAGTCTGCCGACTTAGAAAGTCCGCCTCCCAGTTCTCTACTCCTGGGATATGAATAGCTGAGAGATGCCAAGAGTGAACCTCTGCCCATAGAATTATCTTGGAAACCTCCATCATTGCCAGGGGACTTCTTGTTCCCCCCTGATGGTTGATATAAGCTACAGTCGTGATATTGTCCGACTGAAATCTGATGAATCTGACCGCAGCTAGTTGAGGCCAAGCCTGAAGAGCATTGAATATCGCTTAGTTCCAGAATGTTTATTGGAAGGAGGGCTTCCTCCTGAGTCCACGAACCCTGAGCCTTCAGGGAGTTCCAGACTGCGCCCCAACCCAGAAGGCTGGCATCTGTCGTCCCTATAGTCCACTCTGGTCTGCGGAAACTCATTCCCCTGGACAGATGGACCCGAGATAGCCACCAGAGAAGAGAATCCCTGGTCTCTTGATCCAGATGTAACAGAGGAGACAAATCTGTGTAGTCCCCATTCCACTGGTTGAGCATGCAAAGTTGCAGTGGTCTGAGATGTAGGCGGGCAAACGGAACTATGTCCATTGCCGCTACCATTAAGCCGATCATTTCCATACACTGAGCCACTGACGTCCGAGAAGTGGAATGAAGAGCACGGCAGGAAGTTAGAAGCTTTGATATCCTGACCTCTGTCAGAAAAAATTTCATTTCTACTGAATCTATCAGAGTTCCTAGGAAGGAAACTCTTGTGAGAGGGGAGAGAGAACTCTTTTCTCTGTTCACTTTCCAACCGTGAGACCTCAGAAAGGCCAGAACAATGTCTGTATGGGACTTGGCGATTTGAAAAGTCGACGCCTGGATCAGAATGTCGTCTAGGTAAGGGGCCACCGCTATGCCCCGCGGCCTTAGAACCGCCAGAAGGGACCCTAGAACCTTTGTAAAGATTCTTGGCACCGTGGCTAACCCGAAGGGAAGAGCCACAAACTGGTAATGCCTGTCTAGGAAGGCGAACCTGAGGAACTGATGATGATCTCTGTGAATCGGAATGTGGAGATAAGCATCCTTTAAGTCCACGGTAGTCATATATTGACCCTCCTGGATCATAGGGAGGATGGTTCGGATTGTCTCCATCTTGAAGGATGGGACCCTGAGGAATTTGTTTAGGATCTTGAGATCCAAGATTGGTCTGAAAGTTCCCTCTTTTTTGGGAACTATAAACAGTTTTGAATAGAAACCCTGCCCCTGTTCCTCCCTTGGAACTGGGTGGATCACTACCATAACCAGTAGGTCTTGAACGCAACGTAAGAATGCCTCTCTCTTTATCTGGTTTGCAGATAGTTGTGAGAGATGAAATCTCCCCTTTGGAGATGAACCTTTGAATTCCAGAAGATATCCCTGGAAAACAATCTCTAGTGCCCAGGGATCCTGGACGTTTCTTGCACAAGCCTGGGCGAAGAGAGAAAGTCTGCCCCCAACTAGATCCGGTCCCGGATCGGGGGCTACTCCTTCATGCTGTCTTAGAGGCAGCAGCAGGCTTTTTGGCCTGCTTCCCTTTGTTCCAAGTCTGGTTAGGTCTCCAGACTGGTTTGGACTGGGCGAAATTTCCCTCTTGTTTTGCATTAGAGGAAGCCGAAGCTGCGCCACCCTTGAAGTTTCGAAAGGAACGAAAATTATTCTGTTTGGTCCTTAATTTATTGGACCAATCCTGAGGAAGGGCGTGACCTTTTCCTCCGGTAATGTCAGAGATGATCTCCTTCAGGCCAGACCCGAATAGGGTCTGTCCTTTGAAGGGGATGTTAAGAAGCTTAGACTTTGAAGTAACGTCAGCTGACCAGGACTTAAGCCATAGCGCCCTATGGGCCAGAATGGCAAAACCTGAATTCTTAGCCGTTAGCTTGGTTAAATGAAAAACGGCGTCAGAAATAAAGGAATTAGCTAACTTAAGAGCTTTAATCCTGTCTAAGATATCATCTAACGGGGTCTCCACCTGTAGAGCCTCCTCAAGAGACTCGAACCAAAAAGCCACTGCAGCAGTAACTGGAGCAATGCATGCAAGAGGCTGGAGAATAAAACCTTGATGAATAAAAATTTTCTTAAGGAGACCCTCCAATTTTTTATCCATAGGATCTAGGAAAGCACAACTGTCCTCGACAGGGATAGTTGTACGCTTAGCTAGGGTAGAAACAGCTCCCTCCACCTTAGGGACCGTCTGCCACGAGTCCCGTATGGCGACATCTATGGGAAACATCTTTTTAAAAGCAGGAGGGGGAGAGAACGGCACACCTGGTCTATCCCATTCCTTAATAATAATTTCCGAAAAACCTCTTAGGGACTGGGAAAACATCAGTGTAAACAGGCACTGCCAAGTATTTGTCCATTTTACACATTTCTCTGGAACTACAATGGGGTCACAGTCATCCAGAGTCGCTAAAACCTCCCTGAGCAATAAGCGAAGATGTTCGAGCTTAAATTTAAACGCTGTCATTTCAAAATCGGACTGAAGTAAAGCCTTCTCTGAATCTGAAATGTCACCCTCAGATAGAAACTCCCTTGCACCGGCTTCGGAGCCTAGTGAGGGTATATTGGACACAGCTATTAAAGCGTCAGAAAGCTCTGTATTTGTTCTAGCCCCAGAGATGTCTCGCTTTCCTTGTAACCCTGGCAGTTTGGACAATACCTCTGTGAGGGTAGAAGTCATAACTGCCGCCATGTCCTGTAAGGTAAAAGAATTAGACCCGCTAGATGTACTTGGCGTCACTTGGGCGGGAGTTATTGGTTCTGACACATGGGGAGAGCTAGATGGCATTACCTCCCTTTTTTCAGTCTGCGAATTCTCTGGTGATAAATCTTTAAAAGCCATAATATGGTCTTTATAGTTAATAGATACTTCAGTACATTTGGTACACATTCTAAGAGCGGGTTCCACAATGGCTTCTAAAAATATTGAACAAGGATTTTCCCCTATGTCAGATATGTTTAACAGACTAGTAATGACACCAGCAAGCTTGGAAAACACTTTAATAATTGTAAAACAGCAATTAAAGAAAAACGGTACTGTGCCTTTAAGAGAAAAAAAACTAGCACTTAAACTGCAAAACAGTGTTAAAATGAAGTAAAGTCTTTGAAATTTTTACAGTGTGTGTAAGGGACTAAAGCAACATTGCACCCACTTGCAAATGGATGATTAACCCCTTAGCCCCCAAACCGGATTTAAAAAACGTCAACCACCGGTAAAAGACAGTTAAGCACCTTGCCACAGCTCTGCTGTTGCTCCTACCTGCCCTCAAATGCGATTAGGGAAGAAATAAGCACTCTATAGTGGTCCTCAGATGCAAGAGGACTCCTCTAGGGAAGCTGGATGTCTCAGTCTCAATGAAAACTGTGCAACTAAAGTGCGAAAATAGGCCCCTCCCACCATGTACTCAATGTCAGGGGGGCCTTAAGAAAATACTCCTAGGAGTATCTGACTAGCCATGTGGAAACTAGGCCCCAACTAAAGACTTATCACCCTCAGAGAAAAAACCGTCCCATTTATGAAACATCTAAACGTTTTGTCACTAACGTTTTGTCACTAATTAATATGAGTACAGGTGGCCCTCGTTTTACAACGGTTCAATTTACACCGTTTCAGAATAACAACCTTTTTTTCCAGTCATGTGACTGCTATTGAAAAGCATTGAGAAGCAGTGCATTTATTAAAATAGCCAGTAGGTAGAGCTGTCCGCTTGTGTTGCAGCAAAGCCAAGCAAGCTGAAATTAATCAGTTTAACCAGATCTGAGCTATCAAGCAGATTTCAAAGGAACAAGATATTCCTGTATATAACTCAGTCCAGATTGGAATGCATAGAAAGAACTGTTTGCAGAAAAATGCAAGTGAAGTCTGTGTTGTGTGATTATTTTATTAGGTTTATAATGCTGTTTAGCAAATTTTTTTGTTCATTTAACTTAGTTTAATTATATATTCTGTGTTGTGTGATTATTTTATTAGGTTTATAATATTAAAATAATGTATTAGGTGTTACTTATGACAATTTTGAGAGGGCCCTGGAACCTATCTCCCTCACTTCCCATTGACTTACATTATAAACTGGGTTTCAGTTTACAACGGTTTCAATTTACAACCATTCCTTCTGGTACCTAACCCCGGCGTAAACTGAGGGCTACCTGTATTATCCTATTTTGTAAGCATGATCCCAGTCGTTGCAAAATCAGTGCATCTAGCTTACCTCAATATACACAAGGTTCTGTCAGCATTTTCTAGAACTTATTCTTTCTCTAGAAATAAAAGTACTGAACATACCTCAAAGCAGGTAATCTGCAGACCGTTCCCCCAACTGAAGTTGTCCCATACTCTTCAGTTATGTGTGAGAACAGTAATGGACCTTAGTTACAAACCGCTAAGATCATCAACCTCCAGGCAGAACTCTTCTTCTAATTTCTGCCTGAGAGTAAAACAGTACAACGCCGGTACCGTTTAAAAATAACAAACTCTTGATTGAAGGTAAAACTACACTAAGTCACCACATATCTCTTTATACTTCTATCTTGTCGAGAGTTGCAAAGAGAATGACTGGAGGTGGGGGTTAGGGGAGGAGCTATATAGACAGCTCTGCTGTGGGTGTCCTCTTTGCAACTTCCTGTTGGGAAGGAGAATATCCCACAAGTAATGGATGAACCCGTGGACTGGATACACCTTACAAGCGAAAATAGGCTTTAATATCCCCATAAGCTCTCTAGTGAACAGGATCTTGAGTACTTTTGTTTTATCATATTTGATCTCTTATGTGACAGATGTGCATCAGTGTTCTTTATCTTACAGTGCCGCTCCTCTATAATCAGGCGGTCCTCTGATGTTAATCCAGAATACAGAGAATAGTTCCAATACCAGTATAAGATAAAAAGTTCCAACTTTATTCTTCACGCATAAAAACAGCAAAAAGGCAGTGTACAGTCCAGCTAAAGCACAGCACAAACTGGCCAAGACTTACATTAAAATAATACACATCAAAAGGGAGGAAAGCTGCGCTCCTCATGCAGCAGACATGTTTCGTGCTTACCAAGCACTTGTTCACTGCTTAAAGGAGCAGCAGCTGCCTTCCACTTAAAGGGACAGTCTAGTCAAAATTAAACTTTCATGATTCAGATAGGGCATGTAATTTTAAACAACTTTCCAATTTACTTCTTTTATCTAATTTGCTCAATTCTTTAGCTATCCTTTGTTGAAGAAATAGCAATGCACATGTGTGAGCCAATCACACGAGGCCTCTATGTGCAGCAACCAATAAGCAGCTACTGAGCATATCTAGATATGCTTTTCAGCAAGCGATATCAAGAGAATGAAGCAAATTAGATAATAGAAGTAAATTAGAAAGTTGTTTAAAATGACATGCTCTTTCTAAATCATGAAAGAAAAAATGTGGGTTTCATGTCCCTTTAAATAGGCTACAGCTGTGATAAAATTTAAAGGTATATAACACTTAGATAAATTTAGATATTCAAAATAGTTATCTCCCTCTTGAACAGTGTATAAATTGTATGTATACATCTAGCAAAATAACATAAAATAACAGCAATAAAAGGCATATATAATTTGAAAATTATAGTTACATTATGATTTTAAAAGAATGTAAAGTGAAAGCTATGATTCATGAAATTACATAGCTTACAAAAGGAATCCACAACTATTCATGCTCCTCACTGCATATAGTACACCAGATATGTGCATGCTCCTGAGCCTACCTACCTGCCTTTCATAAAAGGATACCAAAAGAACAAAGTAAACTTGATAATAGAAGAACATTGGAATTTTTTTATTGTGTTCTCTTTCTGTACCATGAAAGAAAGAAAAAATAGGCTTTAATATCCCCATTAGCTCTCTAGTGAACAGGATCTTGAGTACTTTTGTTTTATCATATTTGATCTCTTATGTGACAGTATATGTATGTGCATCAGTGTTCTTTATCTTACAGTGCCACTCCTCTATAATCAGGCGGTCCTCTGATGTTAAACCACATATGCACAATGCAGAAAGGGCTGTATCAACTAGTAATAAGTATATATATATATATATATATATATATATATATATATATATATATATATATATATATATATTTATATATTCATAATGTCAACTCCTAAGCTACTAGCCAGGCCAAAATGCTACTCACCACTACCACACCAGCTACCCCACCCCCTCTTTGCATACGTTTAGCTATTGTGAAACACCTTATTGTGCAGTCATTTTTAAACCATAACAAATTCATTCCTTTAATACAATTTTTAAATAAATATATATATAGATTTGATGGACATTTGGCACAGGATATAGACAGAATTTATTGTGTAAACCAGGGCAGGTCCAATCTAAGGCAGCAGGGATTTGAAACAAAATGTTAGTGTCCTGTTTGCCTTTTTTTTCAATATTGCATGGGTAGTGACCAGGACAACTAATCCTGGGTGACCTTTAGCTTGATAAAGGGGACAGTCATTTAAAAAAGCTGATTTTGCTTGTGGAAATTGCCACCTATACTGATGTTGTCAATACTGCAGTATTTGATATAGGAAATCTATGTAGTGATGCAGTGGGGGTAGAAGAAAGCCCAACCAATTTGAAAAAAAGTGTCCCTGCAGTTACTCTAATACCAAAAAGTTATCAGCTGCTTGCCTTGGTACATTATTCCTTTAAGAGAGTTATTGTTTAAATGTTAAAGGGATAATAATAGAGCAGGAAATTTTAAGCATCTTTTTTAACTTACTCCATAATGTTTTTTTTCTTCATTTTCTTGGTATCTTTATTTGAAAAAGCAAGAATGTAAGCTTAGGAGCCGGACCATTTTTGGTTTAGCACTTGGGTAGCGCTTGCTGATTGGTGTCTAAAAGTAGCCACCAATCAGCAAGCTTTGCCCAGGTGCTGAACCAAATATGGGCCGGCTCCTAAGCTTACATTTTTGCCTTTTCAAATAAAGATACCAAGAGAACAAATAAAATGTGATAATGGCAGTAAAACAGAATTTATGCTTACCTGATAAATTACTTTCTCCAACGGTGTGTCCGGTCCACGGCGTCATCCTTACTTGTGGGATATTCTCTTCCCCAACAGGAAATGGCAAAGAGCCCAGCAAAGCTGGTCACATGATCCCTCCTAGGCTCCGCCTACCCCAGTCATTCGACCGACGTACAGGAGGAAATATGCATAGGAGAAACCATATGATACCGTGGTGACTGTAGTTAGAGAAAATAATTCATCAGACCTGATTAAAAAAACCAGGGCGGGCCGTGGGCCCGACACACCGTTGGAGAAAGTAATTTATCAGGTAAGCATAAATTCTGTTTTCTCCAACATAGGTGTGTCCGGTCCACGGCGTCATCCTTACTTGTGGGAACCAATACCAAAGCTTTAGGACATGGATGAAGGGAGGGAGCAAATCAGGTCACCTAAATGGAAGGCACCACGGCTTGCAAAACCTTTCTCCCAAAAATAGCCTCCGAAGAAGCAAAAGTATCAAATTTGTAAAATTTGGCAAAAGTGTGCAGTGAAGACCAAGTCGCTGCCTTACATATCTGGTCAACAGAAGCCTCGTTCTTGAAGGCCCATGTGGAAGCCACAGCCCTAGTGGAGTGAGCTGTGATTCTTTCAGGAGGCTGCCGTCCGGCAGTCTCATAAGCCAATCGGATAATGCTTTTAAGCCAAAAAGAAAGAGAGGTAGAAGTTGCTTTTTGACCTCTCCTTTTACCAGAATAAACAACAAACAAAGAAGATGTTTGTCTGAAATCTTTAGTAGCCTCTAAATAGAATTTTAGAGCACGGACTACGTCCAAATTGTGTAACAAACGTTCCTTCTTTGAAACTGGATTCGGACACAAAGAAGGTACAACTATCTCCTGGTTAATATTTTTGTTGGAAACAACTTTCGGAAGAAAACCAGGCTTAGTACGCAAAACCACCTTATCTGCATGGAACACCAGATAGGGCGGAGAACACTGCAGAGCAGATAACTCTGAAACTCTTCTAGCAGAAGAAATTGCAACCAAAAACAAAACTTTCCAAGATAATAACTTAATATCTATGGAATGTAAGGGTTCAAACGGAACCCCTTGAAGAACTGAAAGAACTAGATTTAGACTCCAGGGAGGAGTCAAAGGTCTGTAAACAGGCTTGATTCTAACCAGAGCCTGAACAAATGCTTGAACATCTGGCACAGCTGCCAGCCGTTTGTGAAGTAAAACAGATAAAGCAGAGATCTGTCCCTTCAGAGAACTTGCAGATAATCCTTTCTCCAAACCTTCTTGTAGAAAGGATAGAATCTTAGGAATTTTTATCTTGTTCCATGGGAATCCTTTAGATTCACACCAACAGATATATTTTTTCCATATTTTATGGTAAATTTTTCTAGTTACAGGCTTTCTAGCCTGAATCATAGTATCTATTACAGAATCTGAAAACCCACGCTTTGATAAAATCAAGCGTTCAATCTCCAAGCCGTCAGTTGGAGGGAGACCAGATTCGGATGTTCGAATGGACCTTGAACAAGAAGGTCCTGTCTCAAAGGTAGCTTCCATGGTGGAGCCGATGACATATTCACCAGGTCTGCATACCAAGTCCTGCGTGGCCACGCAGGAGCTATCAAGATCACTGAAGCCCTCTCCTGATTGATCCTGGCTACCAGCCTGGGAATGAGAGGAAACGGTGGGAATACATAAGCTAGGTTGAAGGTCCAAGGTGTTACTAGTGCATCTACTAGAGTCGCCTTGGGATCCCTGGATCTGGACCCGTAGCAAGGAACCTTGAAGTTCTGACGAGACGCCATCAGATCCATGTCTGGAATGCCCCATAATTGAGTTATTTGGGCAAAGATTTCCGGATGGAGTTCCCACTCCCCCGGATGGAATGTCTGACGACTCAGAAAATCCGCTTCCCAATTTTCCACTCCTGGGATGTGGATTGCAGACAAGTGGCAGGAGTGATTCTCCGCCCATTGAATTATCTTGGTCACTTCCTCCATCGCCAGGGAACTCCTTGTTCCCCCCTGATGGTTGATATATGCAACAGTCGTCATGTTGTCTGATTGAAACCTTATGAATTTGGCCTTTGCTAGTTGAGGCCAAGCTTTGAGAGCATTGAATATCGCTCTCAGTTCCAGAATGTTTATCGGGAGAAGAGATTCTTCCCGAGACCATAGACCCTGAGCTTTCAGGGGTTCCCAGACCGCGCCCCAGCCCACCAGACTGGCGTCGGTCGTGACAATGACCCACTCTGGTCTGCGGAAGCTCATTCCCTGTGACAGGTTGTCCAGGATCAGCCACCAACGGAGTGAATCTCTGGTCTTTTGATCTACTTGAATCGTCGGAGACAAGTCTGTATAATCCCCATTCCACTGTCTGAGCATGCACAGTTGTAATGGTCTTAGATGAATTCGTGCAAAAGGAACTATGTCCATTACTGCAACCATCAATCCTATTACTTCCATGCACTGCGCTATGGAAGGACGAAGAACAGAATGAAGTACTTGACAAGAGCTTAGAATTTTTGATTTTCTGACCTCTGTCAGAAAAATCCTCATTTCTAAGGAATCTATTATTGTTCCCAAGAAGGGAACTCTTGTTGACGGGGACAGAGAACTTTTTTCTTTGTTCACTTTCCATCCGTGAGATCTGAGAAAGGCTAGGACGATGTCCGTATGAGTCTTTGCTTTTGACAGAGACGACGCTTGAATCAGGATGTCGTCCAAGTAAGGTACTACTGCAATGCCCCTTGGTCTTAGAACCGCTAGAAGGGACCCTAGTACCTTTGTGAAAATTCTCGGAGCAGTGGCTAATCCGAATGGAAGAGCCACAAACTGGTAATGCTTGTCCAGAAAAGCGAACCTTAGGAACTGATGATGTTCCTTGTGGATAGGAATATGTAGGTACGCATCCTTTAAATCCACCGTGGTCATAAATTGACCTTCCTGGATGGTGGGAAGGATCGTTCGAATGGTTTCCATTTTGAACGATGGAACCCTGAGAAATTTGTTTAGGATCTTGAGATCTAAAATTGGTCTGAATGTTCCCTCTTTTTTGGGAACTATGAACAGGTTGGAGTAAAACCCCATCCCTTGTTCTCTTATTGGAACTGGATGAATTACTCCCATCTTTAACAGGTCTTCTACACAATGTAAGAATGCCTGTCTTTTTATTTGGTTTGAAGATAATTGAGACCTGTGGAACCTTCCCCTTGGGGGTAGTTCCTTGAATTCCAGGAGATAACCTTGAGAAACTATTTCTAGTGCCCAAGGATCCTGAACATCTCTTGCCCAAGCCTGAGCAAAGAGAGAAAGTCTGCCCCCCACCAGATCCGGTCCCGAATCGGGGGCCATCCCTTCATGCTGTTTTGGTAGCAGTGGCAGGCTTCTTGGCCTGCTTACCCTTGTTCCAGCCTTGCATCGGTCTCCAGGCTGGTTTGGGTTGTGAAGTATTACCCTCTTGCTTAGAGGATGTAGAATTAGAGGCTGGTCCGTTTCTGCGAAAGGGACGAAAATTAGGCTTATTTTTAGCCTTAAAAGACCTATCCTGAGGGAGGGCGTGGCCCTTTCCCCCGGTGATGTCTGAAATAATCTCTTTCAAATCAGGACCAAACAGTGTTTTACCCTTGAAAGGGATGTTAAGCAATTTTGTCTTGGAAGACACATCCGTTGACCAAGACTTTAGCCAAAGCGCTCTGCGCGCCACGATAGCAAACCCTGAATTTTTCGCCACTAATCTAGCTAATTGCAAAGCGGCATCTAAAATAAAAGAGTTAGCCAATTTAAGTGCTTGAACTCTGTCCATAACCTCCTCATACGAAGATTCTTTATTGAGCGACTTTTCTAGTTCTTCGAACCAGAAACACGCTGCCGTAGTGACAGGAACAATGCATGAAATTGGTTGTAGAAGGTAACCTTGCTGAACAAACATCTTTTTAAGCAAACCCTCTAATTTTTTATCCATAGGATCTTTGAAAGCACAACTATCTTCTATAGGAATAGTAGTGCGTTTGTTTAGAGTAGAAACCGCCCCCTCGACCTTGGGGACTGTCTGCCATAAGTCCTTTCTGGGGTCGACTATAGGAAATAATTTCTTAAATATAGGGGGGGGAACAAAAGGTATGCCGGGCCTTTCCCACTCCTTATTTACTATGTCCGCCACCCGCTTGGGTATAGGAAAAGCATCGGGGGGCACCGGAACCTCTAGGAACTTGTCCATCTTACATAATTTCTCTGGAATGACCAAATTGTCACAATCATCCAGAGTAGATAATACCTCCTTAAGCAGTGCGCGGAGATGTTCTAATTTAAATTTAAATGTTACAACATCAGGTTCAGCTTGTTGAGAAATTTTTCCTGAATCTGAAATTTCTCCCTCAGACAAAACCTCCCTCCTGGCCCCTTCAGATTGGTGTGAGGGTATGTCAGAACAGTTATCATCAGCATCCTCTTGCTCTTCAGTGTTTAAAACAGAGCAATCGCGCTTTCTCTGATAAGTAGGCATTTTGGATAAAATGTTTGCAATAGAATTATCCATTACAGCCGTTAATTGTTGCATGGTAATAAGTATCGGCGCACTAGATGTACTAGGGGCCTCTTGTGTGGGCAAAACTGGTGTAGACACAGAAGGGGATGATGCAGTATCATGCTTACTCCCCTCATTTGAGGAATCATCTTGGGCAATATCATTATCTGTGGCATCATTGTCCCTACTTTGTTTGGACACTATGGCACAATTATCACATAAATTTAAATGGGGAGAAACCTTGGTTTTCATACATATAGAACATAGCTTATCTGATGGTACAGACATGTTAAACAGGCTTAAACTTGTCAACAAAGCACAAAAAACGTTTTAAAATAAAACCGTTACTGTCACTTTAAATTTTAAACTGAACACACTTTATTACTGAATATGTGAAAAAGTATGAAGGAATTGTTCAAAATTCACCACAGTGTCTTAAAGCCTTAAAAGTATTGCACACCAAATTTGAAAGCTTTAACCCTTAAAATAACGGAACCGGAGCCGTTTTTACATTTAACCCCTATACAGTCCCAGCTATCTGCTTTGCTGAGACCCAACCAAGCCCAGAGGGGAATACGATACCAAATGACGCCTTCTATAAGCTTTTTCAGTGGTTCTTAGCTCCTCACACATGCATCTGCATGCCTTGCTCTCCAAAAACAACTGCGCATTAGTGGTGCGAAAATGAGGCTCTGCCTATGACTAGAAAAGGCCCCCATCTGAAAAAGGTGTCCAATACAGTGCCTGCCGTTTTTTTTAAAACAATCCCCAAGATTATGATAACTATTAAGAGTTATAATCTGCAAAATATGCTTAGCAAAGTAATCATTTTAGCCCAGAAAAATGTCTACCAGTTTTTTAAGCCCTTATGAAGCCCTTTATTCTTTTACTTAATCTAAGAAAATGGCTTACCGGTCCCCATAGGGGAAATGACAGCCTTCCAGCATTACATAGTCTTGTTAGAAATGTGGCCAGTCATACCTCAAGCAGAAAAGTCTGCCAACTGTTTCCCCCAACTGAAGTTACTTCATCTCAACAGTCCTGTGTGGAAACAGCAATCGATTTTAGTAACGTTTGCTAAAATCATCTTCCTCTTACAAACAGAAATCTTCATCTCTTTTCTGTTTCAGAGTAAATAGTACATACCAGCACTATTTTAAAATAACAAACACTTGATTGAAGGATAAAAACTACATTTAAACACCAAAAAACTCTTAACCATCTCCGTGGAGATGTTGCCTGTGCAACGGCAAAGAGAATGACTGGGGTAGGCGGAGCCTAGGAGGGATCATGTGACCAGCTTTGCTGGGCTCTTTGCCATTTCCTGTTGGGGAAGAGAATATCCCACAAGTAAGGATGACGCCGTGGACCGGACACACCTATGTTGGAGAAATTAGCAAGTTGCTTCAAATTGCCTGCTCTATCTGAATCATGAAAGTTTAATTTTGACTAGACTATTCCTTTAACTGTTCTATAGATACAGAACATTTCTCATTTCCCCACAATTGACTAGATTACAAGTGGAGTGCTAATTTAACGTGCGCCCGTAAACGTGCAAATTCGCTCATTTACAGGGGCACGTTAAATAACCAGCAACTTGCGGTAGCAATTAGCGCTCCAAAAATTAACCCTAAATCGCCCACAAAATACATGGTAGTGTGCCTTAATGAAGAAAAAAAAATAGAAGCCTCTTTATTTTATTAAAAAATAACTGCACAAAGCAGTTATAAGGGGTTAAAGTGAGCGGGTGTGGGATGCTAAAAGTGCAAATATATATTATATGCTTCGCTTATATACATTTATATTTATATGTTAGCCATGTGTGCCTGGTGTGTATGTGTGTTTTTCAGTGTAACTTACTGTGATTTTAGTGAGGATAGTTTATCCCTACCTTAAATTTTATATCAGTTGTAGGGTGCCCCTAGGAGCAGTGATTTGCAATCTTTTTTTTGCTGTGGCACACTTTTTTACATTAAAAAATCCTGTGGCACACCACCATCCCAAAATTTTACAAAATCACACATTGTAGCCTGATACAGGATATATATACAGTATATATACAGGGAGTGCAGAATTATTAGGCAAGTTGTATTTTTGAGGATTAATTTTATTATTGAACAACAACCATGTTCTCAATGAACCCAAAACACTCATTAATATCAAAGCTGAATAGTTTTGGAAGTAGTTTTTAGTTTGTTTTTAGTTATAGCTATTTTAGGGGGATATCTGTGTGTGCAGGTGACTATTACTGTGCATAATTATTAGGCAACTTAACAAAAAACAAATATATACCCATTTCAATTATTTATTTTTACCAGTGAAACCAATATAACATCTCAACATTCACAAATATACATTTCTGACATTCAAAAACAACACAAAAACAAATCAGTGACCAATATAGCCACCTTTCTTTGCAAGGACACTCAAAAGCCTGCCATCCATGGATTCTGTCAGTGTTTTGATCTGTTCACCATCAACATTGCATGCAGCAGCAACCACAGCCTCCCAGACACTGTTCAGAGAGGTGTACTGTTTTCCCTCCTTGTAAATCTCACATTTGATGATGGACCACAGGTTCTCAATGGGGTTCAGATCAGGTGAACAAGGAGGCCATGTCATTAGATTTTCTTCTTTTATACCCTTTCTTGCCAGCCACGCTGTGGAGTACTTGGACGCGTGTGATGCAGCATTGTCCTGCATGAAAATCATGTTTTTCTTGAAGGATGCAGACTTCTTCCTGTACCACTGCTTGAAGAAGGTGTCTTCCAGAAACTGGCAGTAGGACTGGGAGTTGAGCTTGACTCCATCCTCAACCCGAAAAGGCCCCACAAGCTCATCTTTGATGATACCAGCCCAAACCAGTACTCCACCTCCACCTTGCTGGTGTCTGAGTCGGACTGGAGCTCTCTGCCCTTTACCAATCCAGCCACGGGCCCATCCATCTGGCCCATCAAGACTCACTCTCATTTCATCAGTCCATAAAACCTTAGAAAAATCAGTCTTGAGATATTTCTTGGCCCAGTCTTGACGTCTCAGCTTGTGTGTCTTGTTCAGTGGTGGTCGTCTTTCAGCCTTTCTTACCTTGGCCATGTCTCTGAGTATTGCACACCTTGTGCTTTTGGGCACTCTAGTGATGTTGCAGCTCTGAAATATGGCCAAACTGGTGGCAAGTGGCATCTTGGCAGCTGCACGCTTGACTTTTCTCAGTTCATGGGCAGTTATTTTGCGCCTTGGTTTTTCCACACGCTTCTTGCGACCCTGTTGACTATTTTGAATGAAACGCTTGATTGTTCAATGATCACGCTTCAGAAGCTTTGCAATTTTAAGAGTGCTGCATCCCTCTGCAAGATATCTCACTATTTTTGACTTTTCTGAGCCTGTCAAGTCCTTCTTTTGACCCATTTTGCCAAAGGAAAGGAAGTTGCCTAATAATTATGCACACCTGATATAGGGTGTTGATGTCGTTAGACCACACCCCTTCTCATTACAGAGATGCACATCACCTAATATGCTTAATTGGTAGTAGGCTTTCGAGCCTATACAGCTTGGAGTAAGACAACATGCATAAAGAGGATGATGTGGTCAAAATACTCATTTGCCTAATAATTCTGCACTCCCTGTATATATATATATATATATATATACACTGTACTGTGCTGTCATGCCATGCCTCCTACAAACTATACATGACATATTGACATTCAATCACAAACAATCATAATGATTGTCTGTGAATGAATGTCAATGTCGCACTGTTGTCAGTCTGCCGCGGCACACCTGAGGATCTCTCACGGCACACTGGTTGAAAAACACTGCCTAGGAGTTATTTAAAGGGTTGTGCTTTTGGTTTAGGGTATGGCCTTTGAGCCTTCTTTCCTCTTTCATTATCAAGTTTTAGGGGCCCAATTTTCAAGCTCCGTATGGAGCTTGAGGGCCCGTGTTTCTGGCGAGCCTTCAGACTCGCCAGAAACACAAGTTATGGAGCAGCGGTCTAAAGAGCGCTGCTCCATAACCTGTCCGCCTGCTCTGAGGAGGCGGAAAGACATCGCTGCATGATTGATACCCCCCGATTGGCCGTGAATCTGCAGGAGGTGGCGTCGCACCAGCCGTTCACAAGAGCTGCTGGTGCAATGCTGAATGCGGAGAGCGTACTGCTCTCCGCATTCAGCGAGGTCTGTCGGACATGATCCGCAATGTCGGATCATGTCCGACAGGCCTTTCATAAATAGGCCCTTTAGTAAAAGCTCTAGGAAAACTTCAGATATTCACTATTCAAACAAATGAGTTATGTCACTAAATTTACCTCAGTCCTTTCATAACAATACTGACAAGTCTTGTCAAGTCCTTACACAATTCTTGTACGTATGTGTGTACACAAAACTGCTTTATTTGTTTAGAGAGTGGCAGATATAGTGTGTGTATATATATATATATATATATATATATATATATATATATACAGGGAGTGCAGAATTATTAGGCAAATGAGTATTTTGACCACATCATCCTCTTTATGCATGTTGTCTTACTCCAAGCTGTATAGGCTCGAAAGCCTACTACCAATTAAGCATATTAGGTGATATGCATCTCTGTAATGAGAAGGGGTGTGGTCTAATGACATCAACACCCTATATCAGGTGTGCATAATTATTAGGCAACTTCCTTTCCTTTGGCAAAATGGGTCAAAAGAAGGACTTGACAGGCTCAGAAAAGTAAAAAATAGTGAGATATCTTGCAGAGGGATGCAGCACTCTTAAAATTGCAAAGCTTCTGAAGCGTGATCATCGAACAATCAAGCGTTTCATTCAAAATAGTCAACAGGGTCGCAAGAAGCGTGTGGAAAAACCAAGGCGCAAAATAACTGCCCATGAACTGAGAAAAGTCAAGCGTGCAGCTGCCAAGATGCCACTTGCCACCAGTTTGGCCATATTTCAGAGCTGCAACATCACTGGAGTGCCCAAAAGCACAAGGTGTGCAATACTCAGAGACATGGCCAAGGTAAGAAAGGCTGAAAGACGACCACCACTGAACAAGACACACAAGCTGAGACGTCAAGACTGGGCCAAGAAATATCTCAAGACTGATTTTTCTAAGGTTTTATGGACTGATGAAATGAGAGTGAGTCTTGATGGGCCAGATGGATGGGCCCGTGGCTGGATTGGTAAAGGGCAGAGAGCTCCAGTCCGACTCAGACGCCAGCAAGGTGGAGGTGGAGTACTGGTTTGGGCTGGTATCATCAAAGATGAGCTTGTGGGGCCTTTTCGGGTTGAGGATGGAGTCAAGCTCAACTCCCAGTCCTACTGCCAGTTTCTGGAAGACACCTTCTTCAAGCAGTGGTACAGGAAGAAGTCTGCATCCTTCAAGAAAAACATGATTTTCATGCAGGACAATGCTGCATCACACGCGTCCAAGTACTCCACAGCGTGGCTGGCAAGAAAGGGTATAAAAGAAGAAAATCTAATGACATGGCCTCCTTGTTCACCTGATCTGAACCCCATTGAGAACCTGTGGTCCATCATCAAATGTGAGATTTACAAGGAGGGAAAACAGTACACCTCTCTGAACAGTGTCTGGGAGGCTGTGGTTGCTGCTGCATGCAATGTTGATGGTGAACAGATCAAAACACTGACAGAATCCATGGATGGCAGGCTTTTGAGTATCCTTGCAAAGAAAGGTGGCTATATTGGTCACTGATTTGTTTTTGTGTTGTTTTTGAATGTCAGAAATGTATATTTGTGAATGTTGAGATGTTATATTGGTTTCACTGGTAAAAATAAATAATTGAAATGGGTATATATTTGTTTTTTGTTAAGTTGCCTAATAATTATGCACAGTAATAGTCACCTGCACACACAGATATCCCCCTAAAATAGCTATAACTAAAAACAAACTAAAAACTACTTCCAAAACTATTCAGCTTTGATATTAATTAGTTTTTTGGGTTCATTGAGAACATGGTTGTTGTTCAATAATAAAATTAATCCTCAAAAATACAACTTGCCTAATAATTCTGCACTCCCTGTATGTATGTATATATATATATATATATATATATATATATATATATATATATATATATATATATATATATATATAGCATATATGCTCAGGTATTGCCTTCTTCCTCTCACAGCTCTGTCCCTCTACCTGGCAGTACCCCTCACACATTTGATTTAAGATGCCATCTCACAGGCCGAAACTTTGTTATACTCCACACCAAACTGATGAGGCATAGAAGAATCTATGTAGGTGTTGACTTGTCAGTGTAATTATTGTAATTTATAGTGTTACAGCTGCAATATACCCATTGATAAATGTTGCTTTATAAAAACATATTTTACATCATTTTAATTAGTTACTTTTATAGGATGTATCTATGATTTTATTAATACAGTTACAGTTTATATATGTTAGTAATGTGTAACGTGTTTTGGCAAAAATTAATAAGTTAAAGTATGTGATGTAAATATCATTCTTACTATCATGAGCTTTAGAATTTCTACTGAGTATGTGCAAGAAAAAATGTAATTAAAACATAAAATCTTGTACTTGATAGAGGCCCAAACATGTTTTTAACAGGTACTGACTGAGAATTATAGCTAAAAATCCTGAAAAAATGTAGTTGAAAGATTTTTCCTGTGGTTGGAATTGAATTGGTTCCATGAAAAGAAAATTTTGTGCAATATCCGTTTGAACAACCTAAGACAAATGTGTTGTAGCAAGGCTTCTGAACAGATCAGAACAGGTTTGAATTTAAAACCCCCCACAAAAACCATGTATTGCCCCTTTTCTATGGGTTTTCAATTTAATATAATTAGAAGCTCTGCCATTTTAAAGGGATAGTAAACCCATTTTTTTTTCTTTTGTGATTCAAATAGAGCAGGCCATTTTAAGCAAATTTCTAATTTACTCCTATTATCAATTTTTTTCATTCTCTTGCTATCTTTATTTGAAAAAGCAGAAATCTAAGCTAAGGAGTCGGACCATTTTTGGTTCAGTACCCTGGATAGCGCTTGCTGATTGGTGGCTACTTTTATCTATTTGAATCATTAAAGAATGGGAAGTACCTGTTGCAAAAGTCAACTAGAAGTAAATATAGCCTGGAATCTTTACAAGGGGAATCTCTTGAGCAACTAGTAAAAGAACCAACATGAAAAGGAACTATATTAGATGTAGTACTTACAAACAGTGATATAGTATCTGAGGTGTCTGTGGGTGAGAACTTAGGCTCTAGTGATCATCAGTCTGTATGGTTTAATATTCAGGCAAAGGTACTAAGCAACCATAGTAAAAGAAAAGTCTTACGGCTAGATTTAGAGTTTGGCGTTAGCCGTCAAAACCAGCGTTAGAGGCTCCTAACGCTGGTTTTGGGCTACCGCTGGTATTTAGAGTCTTGTAGGTAAGGGTCTAACGTTCACTTTGCAGCCGCGACTTTTCCATACCGCAGATCCCCCTACGCCATTTGCGTATCCTATCTTTTCAATGGGATCTTTCTAACGCCGGTATTTAGAGTCTTGGCTGAAGTGAGCGTTAGAAATCTAACGACAAAACTCCAGCCGCAGAAAAAAGTCAGGAGTTAAGAGCTTTATGGGCTAAAGCCGGTTCATAAAGCTCTTAACTACTGTGCTCTAAAGTACACCAACACCCATAAACTACCTATGTACCCCTAAACCGAGGCCCCCCCACATCGCCGCCACTCTATTAATTTTTTTTAACCCCTAATCTGCCGACCGCACACCGCTGCAACCTACGTTATCCCTATGTACCCCTAATCTGCTGCCCCTAACACCGCCGACCCGTATATTATATTTATTAACCCCTAATCTGCCGCCACCAACGTCGCTGCTACCTTACCTACAATTATTAACCCCTAATCTGCCGACCGGACCTCACCGCTACTATAATAAAGTTATTAACCCCTAATCCGCCTCACTCCCGCCTCAATAACCCTATAATAAATAGTATTAACCCCTAATCTGCCCTCCCTAACATCGCCGACACCTAACTTCAAGTATTAACCCCTAATCTGCCGACCGGACCTCACCGCTACTATAATAAATGTATTAACCCCTAAAGCTAAGTAATAAACAAAGAGAAGCGCAACCTCTAGTAGATAAAAGTAAACTTCTTTATTCGTTATAGGTAAAATTCCAGCAGCTGGAAAACATGAGACAAGGTGCTGGGTCTGACTAGTTTCGGCTTGTGGCCGTAATCGTAAACCTAACACACCATAAAACAAACTTGATTTAAAAAGGATTCATTACTCTCTAATTGGTTAATTGACATAAGGGGTGGAATTCGAGTTTACAACATTTAACACTTGGAGTACTATGAATAATCACTTTAAACAGAACAGCACATACTTTTCTACTCAAGCAAGACATCAAACTTGCATGTGAATAGTCATTTGAAAAAGCATTGTTGTACATATAATTTCAAAGATTTCAGCCAAATACAGAACATAAGTAAATAAATAAATAAATAAATAAACAACCTCCCCACTCAACAGAAACTATCCTTAAAAATATTATAATAAGTTGCTTGCCAAGAAAAGGAAGGGATGTCATAGTACTATTCCCCTTTATAACTCCTATTAGTATCTGGTAGCAAAAAAAGAATTATATAATTAGTAAGAACAATACATTCTGTATACAAAGGGGTGATAACAGAGAAGTTCCTCTCTTATATATATATACATACATATAGAACTTTCCCTAACACATGGATATTTAAATATCTTATATTGCTGTAAGAACATATAATGTGATTATAGAAACATAGAAACATAGATATTGACGGCAGATAAGAGCCATAGGCCCAGCAAGTCTGCCCCACCTTACCTAACAGTATAAACTTATCTAGTTCGTAGGATAGCCCTATGCTTGTCCCATGCATTTTTAAAGTCCCCCACAGTGTTTGATAGAATTATACATGTAGATGGCTATATAACCTGCTGCCCGGTTAATATTGTGTACTCTAAATAAGGACATGTTAATACCTGACTATAGTTGTAACATACATAGATGTCTCCCCATATGTATTATTCTCGTTTCCAGTAGATGTATAGGATGAGTGTATATGTATAGAGAACAGAATTAGATCGAACATATATGCATAATACAACTGATGCAGTAAACAAAAGACTTATGAATTTATACAGTTGATTAACAATAACCAATCTCAATATTAAGGGGTATTGGCCGCAGGCGGACAATGAAACATGTAAAGGGCATCAAGTGGACCAAGGGTGGCAGAGGGCCCCCGACACAGAAACACCAAAGCCAAGGAGTTTAAAAATATATGTTTTTAGAAATGCAATATTTCTAATCAACTGATATTTATGATAAGCATGCTACCAATGATTAATTAGGTCAAATTCAGAGTTATACCCTTCTGGTATTTGTGTCCTCAATTTAAATATCCAAAAGGTCTCTTGCTTGGCTAAAAGCTTATCCTTGTCACCACCCCTAGGGGGTCTTTTAACAGCTTCAATAGCTCTCCATTTGAAAGTGGTAACATTACAATGATGTGTTTCTATAAAGTGTTTGGAAAGTGCTGAGCATGTCACTTTGTTTTTGATGTAGCCTAGGTGTTCCCTTATTCTGGTGCGTACATCCCTACTCGTTCTACCAATGTATTGGTGATGATGTTGTGTACACTCTATTAGGTATACTACATAAGATGTTGAACATTTTATGAGACCTATTGTTTCAAATATTTGATGTGTGGTACAAGAATAGAATTCTTTGCCTTCAACCAAATAGTCACAGGCTTTACATCTTCCATCGCCACATTTATATGTTCCCTGAATGTCTAGCCAAGAGCTGCGGCATTTAGTTGTTGGCAATTGTGTTGGAGATAGAATGTTCCCTAGGGTTAAATTTTTGGAATACACACATTTAAAACCCTTATCTATCACTTCCTTCAATGCCCTGTCTCCATGAAGTATCGGAAAGTATTTTTTTAGGATAGCACAAATTTCATAATATTCAGTTGAATATTTCGTGATAAACATAGTTCTATCATCCATAGCTTTTCTTGGTCTGTGTTCCAGGGCCTCCCGCCTCCCAACCTTAGCCACTTCCTTAGCCACGTTCCTTACCATCTCCGGCCGGTACCCCCTTTCGATTAGTCTGTTAACCATACCTTTACTTTCGTCAATGTAGTCACTTTCAGAACTACATATCCGTTTAGTACGTAATAGTTGCCCTTTAGTTATTCCTTTAAAAACATGCCTGGGGTGTGAGCTCTTGTTGTGTAAAAGTGTGTTGCCTGATATTGGTTTCCTATATAGTTTGGAAGTAATCACACCTGTTTTAGGGTTACCTATCAAGGTTACATCCAAAAAATTAATAGATATTTTGTTCCATTCACTGGTAAAGTGAACTCCATTGTCACAATCATTCAAGTACTGTAAGAAAAGATATGCATCCTCTCTATCCGATGACCATATTATTAACAGGTCGTCTATGAACCGTTTATAAAGAGAGATATGCTTTTTGAAGGGGTTACTATCCGCATAGACAAAGACTCTCTCAAGCCACCCCATAAAGATATTAGCATAGGAGGGGGCGAACTTCGCCCCCATGGCTGTTCCCTGTCTCTGCAGATAGTAAACCCCCTCAAACATGAAATAATTGTGCTCAAGTAGGTATTTAGTAACTCTCAGGATGTATAGTGTAGCATCACTATCTATACCATAAATTGGTTCCAAAAAATATTTGATGGCATTAATTCCCATATCCTGAGGAATACTAGAGTAGAGGGCCACCACATCAATGGTTAGCCAACTGGATTTGTGAGACCATGTGGTATCCTCTATCATCTGTAGAAGATGGGTGGTATCCTTTATGTGACTGTACAGTGTTTCTACAATGGGCTGCAGAATGGCATCAAGCCATTCTGACAAGGGCTCCAGAAGGGACCCTATGCCAGACACTATAGGTCTACCCTTTATGTCAGTCAATCCCTTGTGGACTTTGGGTAGATGGTGAAAAATGGGGGTAACCGGATTGCTCACATAAAGATATTGCATGGTTTCTCTATCCATAAACCCCCAATTCACAACATCGTCCAACAGGTCATACAATTCCTTTTGGAATCTTCTGACCGGATCATGTGTTAGTGTCAAATATGTATTAGTGTCTTCAAGTTGCCTTAATGCCTCAGCGACGTAATCATTTTTGTTCAAGACTACAACACTTCCCCCTTTGTCTGAATTTTTAATTGTTATTGACTTGTTGTTTTTAAGTTTGCTAAGGGCCTCTTTCTCTCTAAGAGATAAGTTATGTGTAGTAGTCCTGTTTGTATGTTGTAAACTCGAATTCCACCCCTTATGTCAATTAACCAATTAGAGAGTAATGAATCCTTTTTAAATCAAGTTTGTTTTATGGTGTGTTAGGTTTACGATTACGGCCACAAGCCGAAACTAGTCAGACCCTGCACCTTGTCTCATGTTTTCCAGCTGCTGGAATTTTACCTATAACGAATAAAGAAGTTTACTTTTATCTACTAGAGGTTGCACTTCTCTTTGTTTATTGCCTCACTTGGGATTACAAGGAATCCCTCCTGCAATCTCTATTAGAGACAGTACCCGAACTTGGTTCTCTATTGGCCTGCACTGATACAGCTGAAGTCTGGAAGCTCCGCTATTACGAATAGCGGTTGGAGGATTCACACACACCCCCTCTACTCTACGCTGACGTCAGACCCCGGCGTGTTTGGAAGAAATGTTTGGAGTGGCAGCAGCGATGGCGGACACATGCTGCGCTTTTCCTGATTCCCACAACTACACACCGGATGAGTGGCTGTTCTCCAGCGTCAGACACCGGCAGAAGGGTGAGTGATAAGGTACACCCTATTCCGCTCTAGTGGATGCTCTAGTGGATGCCTTTGGTCTGGTTTACTGCGGGGGTGTGTAGTGCTCCACATCACATTGGGAGATTCACTCCGCTACATATAGACTGTTTATGTGCATGCAAGAGCTATATTTACAAAGTGCTACCAAGTTAAGATATCGTGTTCTTAACTATTTAATAGCTACCTAGTTAAAATAATTACAAAATTACCTGTAAAATAAATCCTAACCTAAGTTACAATTAAACCTAACACTACACTATCAATAAATTAATTAAATAAAATACCTACAATTAAATCTAACACTACACTATCAATAAATTAATTACATGAAATACCTACAAATAAATACAATTAAATAAACTAACTAAAGTACAAAAAATAAAAAAAGCTAAGTTACAAAAAATAAAAAAATTAATTACAAACATAATAAAAATATTACAACAATTTTAAGCTAATTACACCTACTCTAAGCCCCCTAATAAAATAACAAAGCCCCCCAAAATAAAAAAAATGCCCTACCCTATTCTAAAATTAAAATAGAAAAGCTCTTTTACCTTACCAGCCCTTAAAAGGGCCTTTTGTGGGGCATGCCCCAAATAATTCAGCTCTTTTGCCTGTAAAAATAAACACAATACCCCCCCAACATTACAACCCACCACCCACATACCCCTAATCTAACCCAAACCCCCCTTAAATAAACCTAACACTAAGCCCCTGAAGATCTTCCTACCTTATCTTCACCACACCGGGTATCACCGATCCGTCCAGGCTCCGAAATCTTCATCCAAGCCCAAGCGGGGGCTGGAGATCCATCATCCGGCTGAAGTCTTCTATCAAGCGGCAATAAGAAGTCCAGAAGAGGCTCCAAAGTCTTCATCCTATCCGGGAAGAAGAGGAGATCCGGACCGGCAACCATCTTCATCCAAGCGGCATCTTCTATCTTCATCCGATGACGAGCGGCTCCATCTTGAAGACCTCCGGCACGGATCCATCCTCTTCTTCCGACGTCCTAAGTCCGAATGAAGGTTCCTTTAAATGACGTCATCCAAGATGGCGTCCCTCAAATTCCGATTGGCTGATAGGATTCTATCAGCCAATCGGAATTAAGTTAGGGAAAATCTGATTGGCTGATTGAATCAGCCAATCAGATTGAGCTCGCATTCTATTGGCTGTTCCGATCAGCCAATAGAATGCAAGCTCAATCTGATTGACTGATTGGATCAGTCAATCGGATTGAACTTGAATCTGATTGGCTGATTCCATCAGCCAATCAGATTTTTCCTACCTTAATTCCGATTGGCTGATAGAATCCTATCAGCCAATCGGAATTCGAGGGACTTGGATGACGTCATTTAAAGGAACATTCATTCTGACTTAGGACGTCGGAAGAAGAGGATGGATCCGCGCCGGAGGTCTTCAAGATGGAGCCGCTCGTCATCGGATGAAGATAGAAGATGCCGCTTGGATGAAGATGGTTGCCGGTCCGGATCTCCTCTTCTGCCCGAATAGGATGAATTGTCACCAGAGGGGTCTGTCGAGGGGGAAGTTATGCCGACTAACTCTCCCCACGTGTCGGACCCTTCGCCTCCCGCTCAAGGGACGCACGCTAATATGGCGCAAAGTACATCAGGGACGCCCATGGCTGCAATCATGAATAATACCCTGTCAGAGGTATTAGCCAGATTGCCTGAATTGAGAGGCAAGCGCGATAGCTCTGGGGTTAGACGAGATACAGAGCGCGTAGATGCTGTAAGAGCCATGTCTGATACTGCGTCACAATATGCAGAACCTGAGGACGGAGAGCTTCAGTCTGTAGGTGATATCTCTGAATCGGGGAAACCTGATTCAGAGATTTCTAATTTTAAATGTAAGCTTGAGAATTGCAGTGCCAGAGAAATTGTGTAGACTGGATAAATACTATGCAGTGCCGGTGAGTACTGATGTTTTTCCAATACCTCAAAGGCTTACAGAAATTATTAGTAAGGAGTGGGATAGACCCGGTGTGCCCTTTTCCCCACCTCCTATATTTAGAAAAATGTTTCCAATAGATGCCACTACACGGGACTTATGGCAGACAGTCCCTAAGGTGGAGGGAGCAGTTTCTATTTTAGCAAAGCGTACCACTATCCCGGTTGAGGACAGTTGTGCTTTTTCAGATCCAATGGATAAAAAATTAGAGGGTTACCTTAAGAAAATGTTTATTCAACAAGGTTTTATTTTACAGCCCCTTGCATGCATTGCGCCTGTCACTGCTGCGGCTGCGTTCTGGTTTGAGGCCCTGGAAGAGGCCATCCATACAGCTCCATTGACTGAAATTATTGACAAGCTTAGAACACTTAAGCTAGCTAACTCATTTGTTTCTGATGCCATTGTTCATTTGACTAAACTAACGGCTAAGAATTCTGGATTCGCCATCCAGGCTCGTAGGGCGCTATGGCTTAAATCCTGGTCTAAATTACTCAACATTCCTTTCAAAGGGCAGTCCTTATTCGTGCCTGGTTTGAAATAAATTATTGCTGACATTACTGGAGGTAAGGGTCATACCCTTCCTCAGGACAGAGCCAAATCAAGGGCCAAACAGTCTAATTTTCCTGCCTTTCGAAATTTCAAGGCAGGTGCAGCATCAACTTCCTTTTGCTTCAAAACAAGAGGGAACTTTTGCTCAATCCAAGCAGGCCTGGAAACCTAACCAGTCCTGGAACAAGGGCAAGCAGGCCAGAAAGCCTGCTGCTGCCTCTAAGAAGGCATGAAGGAGCGGCCCCCTATCCGACAACGGATCTAGTAGGGGGCAGACTCTCTCTCTTCGCCCAGGCGTGGTCAAGAGATGTTCAGGATCCCTGGGCGTTGGAGATCATATCTCAGGGATATTTTCTGGACTTCAAAGCTTCTCCTCCACAAGGGAGATTTCACCTTTCAAGATTAGCTGCAAACCAGATAAAGAAAGAGGCATTCCTAAGCTGCGTACAAGACCTCCTTGTAATGGGAGTGATCCATCCAGTTCCGCGGACGGAACAAGGACAGGGGTTTTATTCAAATCTGTTTGTGGTTCCCAAAAAAGAGGGAACCTTCAGACCAATTTTGGATCTAAACATCCTAAACAAATTCCTCAGAGTTCCATCATTCAAGATGGAAACTATTCGAACCATTTTACCCATGATCCAAGAGGGTCAGTACATGACCTCAGTGGACTTAAAGGATGCCTACCTTCACATTCCGATTCACAAGAATCATCATCGGTTCCTGAGGTTTGCCTTTCTAGACAGGCATTACCAATTTGTAGCTCTTCCATTCGGGTTGGCTACAGCCCCAAGAATTTTTACAAAGGTTCTGGGCTCACTTCTGGCGGTCCTAAGACCGCGAGGCATAGCGGTGGCTCCTTACCTAGACGACATCCTGATACAGGCGTCAAGCTTTCAAATTGCTAAGTCTCATACAGAGATAGTTCTGGCATTCCTGAGGTGGGTGGAAAGTGAACGAAGAAAAGAGTTCTCTATCTCCTCTCACAAGGGTTTCCTTCCTAGGGACTCTAATAGATTCTATAGAAATGAAAATTTACCTGACGGAGTCCAGGTTATCAAAACTTCTAAATGCTTGCCGTGTTCTTCACTCCATTCCGCGCCCCATGGTGGCTCAGTGCATGGAAGTAATTGGCTTAATGGTAGCGGCGATGGACATAGTGCCATTTGCGCGCCTGCATTTCAGACCGCTGCAATTATGCATGCTCAGTCAGTGGAATGGGGATTACACAGATTTGTCCCCCCTACTAAATCTGGATTAGGAAACCAGAGATTCTCTTCTCTGGTGGTTATCTCGGGTCCACCTGTCCAAAGATATGACCTTTCGCAGGCCAAATTGGACCATTGTAACAACAGATGCCAGCCTTCTAGGTTGGGGTGCAGTCTGGAACTCCCTGAAGGCTCAGGGTTCATGGACTCAGGAGGAGAAACTCCTCCCAATAAATATTCTGGAGTTAAGAGCAATATTCAATGCTCTTCTAGCTTGGCCTCAGTTAGCAACACTGAGGTTCATCAGATTTCAGTCGGACAACATCACGACTGTGGCTTACATCAACCATCAAGGGGGAACCAGGAGTTCCCTAGCGATGTCAGAAGTCTCCAAGATAATTCGCTGGGCAGACTCACTCTTGCCACCTGTCGGCGATCCATATCCCAGGTGTAGAGAACTGGGAGGCGGATTTTCTAAGTCGTCAGACTTTTCATCCGGGGGAGTGGGAACTCCATCCGGAAGTGTTTGCTCAATTGGTTCTCCGTTGGGGCAAACCAGAACTGAATCTCATGGCGTCTCGCCAGAACGCCAAGCTTCCTTGTTACGGATCCAGGTCCAGGGACCCAGAAGCAGCACTGATAGATGCTCTAGCAGCGCCTTGGTTCTTCAACCTGGCTTATGTGTTTCCACCGTTTCCTCTGCTCCCTCGTCTGATTGTCAAAATCAAACAGGAGAGAGCATTGGTGATATTGATAGCGCCTGCGTGGCCACGCAGGACCTGGTATGCAGACCTAGTGGACATGTCATCCTTTCCACCATGGACTCTGCCTCTGAGACAAGACCTTCTAATACAAGGTCCTTTCAATCATCCGAATCTACTTTCTCTGAGACTGACTGCATGGAGATTGAAAGCTTGATCCTATCAAAGCGTGGCTTCTCCGAGTCAGTAATTGATACCTTAATACAGGCACGAAAGCCTGTCACCAGGAAAATTTACCACAAGATATGGCGTAAATATCTTCATTGGTGTGAATCCAAGAATTACTCATGGAGTAGGGTTAGGATTCCTAGGATATTGTCCTTCCTCCAAGAGGGTTTGGACAAAGGATTATCAGCTAGTTCTTTAAAGGGAAAGATTTCTGCTCTGTCTATTCTTTTACACAAGCGTCTGGCAGAAGTTCCAGACGTTCAGGCATTTTGTCAGGCTTTAGTTAGAATTAAGCCTGTGTTTAAACCTGTTGCTCCTCCGTGGAGCTTAAACTTGGTTCTTAAAGTTCTTCAAGGGGTTCCGTTTGAACCCCTTCATTCTATTGATATCAAACTTCTATCATGGAAAGTTCTTTTTCTGATGGCTATTTCCTCGGCTCGAAGAGTCTCGGAGTTATCTGCCTTACATTGTGATTCTCCTTATCTGATCTTTCATTCAGATAAAGTAGTTCTGCGTACTAAACCTGGGTTTTTACCTAAGGTGGTTTCTAACAAGAATATCAATCAAGAGATTGTTGTTCCATCATTATGTCCTAATCCTTCTTCAAAGAAGGAACGTCTTTTGCATAATCTAGACGTAGTCCGTGCCTTGAAGTTTTACTTACAGGCTACTAAAGATTTTCGCCAAACATCTAACCTGTTTGTCGTTTACTCTGGACAGAGTAGAGGTCAAAAGGCCTCGACAAACCTCTCTTTCTTTTTGGCTTCGGAGTATAATCCGTTTAGCCTATGAGACTGCTGGACAGCAGCCTCCTGAAAGGATTACAGCTCATTCTACTAGAGCTGTGGCTTCCACCTGGGCCTTTAAAAATGAGGCCTCTGTTGAACAGATTTTTCAAGGCTGCGACTTGGTCTTCGCTTCATACCTTTTCCAAATTTGATACTTTTGCTTCTTCGGAGGCTGTTTTTGGGAGAAAGGTTCCTTCCGTTTAAGTTCCTGCCTTGTCCCTCCCATCATCCGTGTACTTTAGCTTTGGTATTGTATCCCACAAGTAATGGATGATCCGTGGACTGGATACACTTAACAAGAGAAAACATCATTTATGCTTACCTGATAAATTTATTTCTCTTGTAGTGTATCCAGTCCACGGCCCGCCCTGTCCTTTTAAGGCAGGTCTAAATTTTAATTAAACTACAGCCACCACTGCACCCTATGGTTTCTCCTTTCTCGGCTTGTTTCGGTCGAATGACTGGATATGGCAGTGAGGGGAGGAGCTATATAGCAGCTCTGCTGTGGGTGATCCTCTTGCGACTTCCTGTTGGGAAGGAGAATATCCCACAAGTAATGGATGATCCATGGACTGGATACACTACAAGAGAAATAAATTTATCAGGTAAGCATAAATTATGTTTTTTGGATTTAGTTCAGCGTTATGAACAACGCAGAAGGCCAAGGTTATTTTTACCTAGAATAGGGTTGCATACCCTGAGTGACAGGGAAATAGTTCGGAGATTCCGTTTAAATAGAGGTTTAATTGAGAATCTGTATCTGGAGATCAAAGACTCCATTGAACCTATAACTTATAGGACAAAGGCAATCCCTGGAATGTTAAAACTGCTGGCTGTCCTCTATTTCCTCGCCACAGGATCATTTCAGGCTGTAACAAGTTTAGTTGTGGGGATGAGCCAGGCTTCTTTTTCAAGTCATCTAACTGTAGTATTAAAAGCCTTACACCAACGGATAGTGAATTATGTACATTTTCCTGAAACACCATAGGATTGGCATCGTGTGAAGGTGCAGTTCTATGGGATTGCCGGGATGACAAACATTTTGGGTGCAATCGACTGTACCCATGTGTTAGTGCAGCCTCCAAAGTTAGGAGAATTGCCCTATCGTGACTGCAAGCATAACCACTCTTTAAATATACAGGTCATCTCTGATGCCAAATTGAAGATTATGAGCATCTGGTCAGGATTCCGAGGTTCAACACATGATTCTTTCATCCTGAGAAATTCGCATGTTTATGACCTGTTTCAGAATCATCAAATGCCAGAGGGAATTCTCCTAGGTAAATATCTATTACAAATTGTCATATATGGATATAAAAATATTATTTTTTTTCAGATTGTTAAAATATATTTATTTTTTGCACACAGGAGATTCAGGCTATTCATGTCTCCAATGGCTTTTCACTCCTGTGCTGAACCCCACAACTCCTGTGCAAGTGCGCTATAATGAGGCTCATACATCTACAAGATGTGTTATAGAGCGCACATTTGGCGTTTTGAAAAGCAGGTTTCATTGTTTAGACCTCTCTGGGGGAGTCCTTCTATACAAACCAAAGAAAGTATCCCTGATATTTCTCATATGTTGTATACTCCACAACCTAGCATTACGCATGCCAGATGATGATATTTCTATTTTACAAGTAGAGTATGATGACAATGTGGCACCTTTAGAGCAAATTGATGCAAGAGGAGTACAAGCTCGATCTGATTACATCCATGCTCTATTTGAACAATGATTATGTAAATATATTGTACATATGCTCTTTTGTTTCATCATATCATTATGTTTAAAATTATCCCAAAAGAGGCTATTTATGTTAGTTTTACTTAATTTTTAAAATGTATTCAAATAAATGTTCTTCATTTCACACCTGACTCTTTTTTTAATGAAATATTTCAAATTAATACTCAATAGATTATAAGTGATAGCCCATGTTATCATAGGGCTCTCAGAAAATGCTTACATACAAGGTACATTAAACATCATCTTTCATGATTTATAGAGAAGGCAATTTTTATTATTAAATTCTATTCTATTTTCCTCATCTTTGTATATAATTTTTGGAATCAGCATCAATGCAATACAGGTTTAACACCTGATGTTGGGTGGTGTTCTTTAACCAATGGCAGATGTTTAGTCTCCCTGATTAGGTTGTAATAATAAAAATCAAAAATCCCCCAAAATCAAATATATAAATTTTGTTGCTCTTATTATATGTGTAGATACATTATTAAATTTTGCCTTAAAACATTATCATGGAGATTGACCATTTTCCATTGGTTAAAGCAGTGATTTTTTTAACCTATTTTTTTGTCATGGCACACTTTTTTCAATTAAAAAATCCTGTGGCACACCACCATTCAAAAATTGAAAAAAACCCACACGTGTCCTAATAGAGTATATATATATATATATATATATATATATATATATATATATGTATATATATATATATATTTATATATATATATATATATATATATATATATTTATATATATATATATACATACACACATCACACTGTATGTATTGTGCTGTGATGCCATGCCTCCTACAAACTATACGTGACATATTGACATTCATTCACAAACAATCATACTGATTGTCTGTGAGTGAATAGCAATATGTCATGGTTGTACATGATGCCTGTCACATACCTCCCAATATTCCCAAATTTAAAAGAAGGACACCCCTGCACTGGGAGTAAAAAACAAGCAAAATGTAAGAAATATGTCACACTGTTGTCAGTCTGCCGTGGCACACCTGAGGATCTCTCATGGCACACAAATGTGCCACGGCACACTGTTTGACAAACACTGGGTTAAAGCATCACACCCAAGCTTAGGTGTCCTCATGATATTTTGGAATATTAAGCCAGGGAGTCAAATTATATTATGTAGTGTAATATCAGTAATGATTATGCCCACTGAGTAAAGGCACTTTAGTGCATATACATTATTTTTAATGAGTTCAAAATATATATATATATATATATTTATCAATAACATTGGTTATTACCTGTTCATGAGCTTCCATACATTCATCTTTGATCAATATAAAACAAGTGAATGACTAAAATTCTACAATTAAAGTTGTTACTAGAAAATTTTGAAATAACATTCTATTTTCTAACATAAACATTAATTATTATTGTGTTTATGTCCATTTAATATAGTTGTGTTGGTTCTGCATAACCGGTCAATGTTTAATAATGTTATTTATTTTGCAAAATATAAAATACTTTGGTGTACATTGTACCTTTAATAACTTATTAGATATGACCAATGAATAGTAATTAAAAACAGCATTTTTTTAAATAAAATACAATAAAGATAATTATACAAATATATTTTTTTATTAAATTATAACAAGCATTCCTTCATGCATAATACAAACAAAATAAAATAAACAAAAAAACTAATCTTTAGACCGCTTAGAGGCAGTGGGAAATTGTGGAGGTGATCTTTCCCTTCTTGAAGAAATTAATTCTTGAAGGGTACCCTGCATCAATAGAAATAAATTTCTATTGAAATTTCGGTTCTCCTCATCAGCTCTCTCCCTTCGCACCAACTCCCTTTCCTCTATGGCTACCCTGCGTAGATCTATAGCTATTCTCTCCCTTTGCAATTCCATTGCCATCTCCACCTGACGCTCCTGTTGTTGAATATATACCCCCAATGTCCTAATCAACTCCTGTTGATTGTCACTATACTGCCTCCCCAGATTCACCATATTATTTATTGCATCATCATCATGGCCAGGGGCGGCAGCAGGAGCGGCAACAGGGGCGGCAACAGGGGCAGGTCCTGGTGCAGCAGGTCCAGGTGTGGCAGGGTCAGCGGTGGCAGCAGCTGAATCTTCCAGATAGCTTTCTATCTGCGTATATTCATTCAGTAGGCTACCAATTAGATCTTGTGATTCGTCATATAAACTCTCCTGTATCTGCCTAACCACAATTGTAAGCTCCTCCGACAGCTGATGACACCGTTCGGTACCTAATGTAAATATAAACTAATATTATAATCAAAATGAATTAAAGTTGCATGAATTTGCAATGTATTCTCTGTTTAATACACATTTATATACAATAATATTTTTAATATAGATTTGTTCTCTTGGAATCTCATTTCTTTTTAATTATAAATAAGCACATATTCAACACTTGGGTTGGATATATTATGGTTGTTGCCTGCACAGATTTATCTGTAAATTTCATTAATATAAGTCACAGCCATCTGCAAGGATTGCACTCCTTTTCCATTCAACTAATAATAATACATTGCAGTTGACATTTAACACACCAGTCATAATATATTTGTGATTGTTTTTTTTTTTATTAAAAAATATGATTTTTGGAATAAAAACAAAATCATATTAAAAAATAAACATGTAAAAATAATATGCCTTGTGCAGCTATATCACACATGTACATTATTATTTCATGCAAAAATACATATGACCTAAATAAAACAGTCATATAATGAACTTTTCATGGTTTTGTACATTTTAATCTGCATTGCAAAAATGCAATAAAAATGTTTGTATTACATGCACCTTTAAAGGGACATCCAACAATGTTTTTTATTTTATTTTTTAAAACATTCTAGATAATCCCTTTATTACACATTCATCAGTTTTGCATAACCAACACAGTTCGAATGAATGTTTATCTTTTAAATAAGTACATCAAGAGAACAAAGCATAATTGGTAATAAAATTAAAATGGAAATGTTTATAAAATTACATGCCCTATTTTTATTTTTTTAGTTTTCATAATTTACTGTCCCTTTAAAAGAATATTACATACAAAATAGGAAAGCATATGGATGTATTTCATGTAGTAATATAAACCCAAAACTTTTTATATACAACTATGCTTTGAATCCAAAGTAATGGATTTTAAATAAATTGTATTTAAAGGCACAGTCTAGTCTAAATTATGCTTTCATTATTCAGATTGGACTTAAATTAAATTTGAAAGTTGATTAAAATTTAATCATAAAATTCAAGTGATCAGGGGACTGGAAGAAGGTTCCTAGATACAAGGTAATCACAGAGGTAAAAAGTATATTAAAGGGACAGTCAACGCCAACATTTTTTGTTGTTTATAAAGAGAGAAAATCCCTTTATTATCCATTCCCCAGTTTTGCAAAAGCAGCACTGTTATATTAATACACTTTTTAATTCTGTGACTAATTTGTATCTAAGCATCTTTTGACCTCCCCTAATCACATGACTTTTAGTTATTATCTATTAACATGTATTTTAGCCAATTAGTGCAGTGTCTGCCACTAGCCATGGGTGTGATCACAATGCTATCTATATGGCCTACATGAGCTAGCTCTCCCCTGCTGTGAAAAGTAAATAAAATATAGGCGGACTTGAAGGGCATAAAAATCATATGAGCCTTCCTAGGTTTGCTTTCAACTAGAATACCAAGAGAACAAAGCAAATTTGTTGCTAAATGTTAATTGTAAAGTTGTTTAAAATTGCATGCCCTATTTTAAAAATTAAAGGCCTAGATTTGGAGTTTGGCGTTAGCCGTGAAAACCAGCGTTAGAGGCTCCTAACGCTGGTTTTAGGCTAACTCCGGTATTTGGAGTCACTCAAAAAAGGGTCTAACGCTCACTTTTCAGCCGCGACTTTTCCATACCGCAGATCCCCTTACGTCAATTGCGTATCCTATCTTTTCAATGGGATCTTTCTAACTCCGGTATTTAGAGTCGTGTCTGAAGTGAGCGTTAGACATCT
This sequence comes from Bombina bombina, assembly GCF_027579735.1. NCBI lineage: Eukaryota > Metazoa > Chordata > Amphibia > Anura > Bombinatoridae > Bombina > Bombina bombina. Next base: position 1,380,776,692 of record NC_069500.1, read on the forward strand.
AACGACAAAACTCCAGCCGCAGGAAAAAAGTCAGTAGTTAAGAGCTTTCTGGGCTAACGCCGGTTCATAAAGCTCTTAACTACTGTACTCTAAAGTACACTAACACCCATAAACTACCTATGTACCCCTAAACCGAGGCCCCCCACATCGCCGCCACTCGATTAAATTTTTTTAACCCCTAATCTGCCGACCGCCACCTACGTTATACTTATGTACCCCTAATCTGCTGCCCCTAACACCGCCGACCCCTGTATATTTATTAATCCCTAATCTGCCCCCCACAACGTCGCCGCCAGCTACCTACACTTATTAACCCCTAATCTGCCGAGTGGACCGCACCGCTACTATAATAAAGTTAATAACCCCTAATCCGCCTCACTAACCCTATAATAAATAGTATTAACCCCTAATCTGCCCTCCCTAACATCGCCAACACCTAACTTCAATTATTAACCCCTAATCTGCCGACCGGAGCTCACCGCTATTCTAATAAATGTATTAACCCCTAAAGCTAAGTCTAACCCTAACAACCCCCTAAGTTAAATATAATTTTAATCTAACAAAATTAATTAACTCTTATTAAATAAATTATTCCTATTTAAAGCTAAATACTTACCTGTAAAATAAACCCTAATATAGCTACAATATAACGAATAATTACATTGTAGCTATTTTAGGATTAATATTTATTTTACAGGCAACTTTGTAATTATTTTAACCAGGTACAATAGCTATTTAATAGTTAAGAACTATTTAATAGCTAAAATAGTTAAAATAATTACAAATTTACCTGTAAAATAAATCCTAACCTAAGTTACAATTGAACCTAACACTACACTATCAATAAATTAATTAAATAAAATACCTATAATTATCTACAATTAAACCTAACACTACACTATCAATAAATAAATTAAATACAATACCTACAAATAACTACAATGAAATACACTATCTAAAGTACAAAAAATAAAAAAGAACTAAGTTACAAAAAATCAAAAAATATTTACAAACATAAGAAAAATATTACAACAATTTTAAACTAATTACACCTACTCTAAGCCCCCTAATAAAATAACAAAGACCCCCAAAATAACAAAATGCCCTACCCTATTCTAAATTACTACATTTCAAAGCTCTTTTACCTTACCAGCCCTGAACAGGGCCCTTTGCGGGGCATGCCCCAAGAAATTAAGCTCTTTTGCCTGTAAAAAAAAACATACAATACCCCCCCCCAACATTACAACCCACCACCCACATACCCCTAATCTAACCCAAACCCCCCTTAAATAAACCTAACACTAAGCCCCTGAAGATCTTCCTACCTTGTCTTCACCGTACCAGGTTCACCGATCCGTCCTGAAGAGCTCCTCCGATGTCCTGATCCAAGCCCAAGCGGGGGGCTGAAGAGGTCCATGATCCGGCTGAAGTCTTCATCCAAGCGGGAGCTGAAGAGGTCCATGATCCGGATGAAGTCTTCATCCAAGCGGGAGCTGAAGAGGTCCATGATCCGGATGAAGTCTTCTATCAACGGCATCTTCAATCTTCTTTCTTCCGGATACATCTTGCAGACCTCCGACGCGGAACATCCTCTTCTCCCGACGCCTACTAGCCGAATGACGGTTCCTTTAAGGGACGTCATCCAAGATGGCGTCCCTCGAATTCCGATTGGCTGATAGGATTCTATCAGCCAATCGGAATTAAGGTAGGAATATTCTGATTGGCTGATGGAATCAGCCTTAATTCCGATTGGCTGATAGAATCCTATCAGCCAATCGGAATTCGAGGGACGCCATCTTGGATGACGTCCCTTAAAGGAACCGTCATTCGGCTAGTAGGCGTCGGGAGAAGAGGATGTTCCGCGTCGGAGGTCTGCAAGATGGATCCGGAAGAAAGAAGATTGAAGATGCCGTTGATAGAAGACTTCATCCGGATCATGGACCTCTTCAGCTCCCGCTTGGATGAAGACTTCATCCGGATCATGGACCTCTTCAGCTCCCGCTTGGATGAAGACTTCAGCCGGATCATGGACCTCTTCAGCCCCCCGCTTGGGCTTGGATCAGGACATCGGAGGAGCTCTTCAGGACGGATCGGTGAACCTGGTAGGGTGAAGACAAGGTAGGAAGATCTTCAGGGGCTTAATGTTAGGTTTATTTAAGGGGGGTTTGGGTTAGATTAGGGGTATGTGGGTGGTGGGTTGTAATGTTGGGGGGGGGGTATTGTATGGGTTTTTTTACAGGCAAAAGAGCTGAATTTCTTGGGGCATGCCCCGCAAAGGGCCCTGTTCAGGGCTGGTAAGGTAAAAGAGCTTTGAAATATAGTAATTTAGAATAGGGTAGGGCATTTTGTTATTTTGGGGGTCTTTGTTATTTTATTAGGGGGCTTAGAGTAGGTGTAATTAGTTTAAAATTGTTGTAATATTTTTCTTATGTTTGTAAATATTTTTTTATTTTTTGTAACTTAGTTCTTTTTTATTTTTTGTACTTTAGATAGTTTATTTCATTGTAGTTATTTGTAGGTATTGTATTTAATTTATTTATTGATAGTGTAGTGGTAGGTTTAATTGTAGATAATTATAGGTATTTTATTTAATTAATTTATTGATAGTGTAGTGTTAGGTTTAATTGTAACTTAGGTTAGGATTTATTTTACAGGTAATTTTGTTATTATTTTAACTAGGTAACTATTAAATAGTTCTTAACTATTTAATAGCTATTGTACCTGGTTAAAATAATTACAAAGTTGCCTGTAAAATAAATATTAATCCTAAAATAGCTACAATGTAATTATAATTTATATTGTAGCTATATTAGGATTTATTTTACAGGTAAGTATTTAGCTTTAAATAGGAATAATTTATTTAATAAGAGTTAATTAATTTCGTTAGATTAAAATTATATTTAATTTAGGGGGGTGTTAGTGTTAGCTTTAGGGGTTAATACATTTATTATAGTAGCGGTGAGCTCCGGTCGGCAGATTAGGGGTTAATGTTTGAAGTTAGGTTTCGGCGATGTTAGGGAGGGCAGATTAGGGGTTAATACTATTTATTATAGGGTTAGTGATGCGGATTAGGGGTTAATAACTTTATTATAGTAGCGCTCAGGTCCGCTCGGCAGATTAGGGGTTAATAAGTGTAGGCAGGTGGAGGCGACGTTGAGGGGGGCAGATTAGGGGTTAATAAATATAATATAGGGGTCGACGGTGTTAGGGGCAGCAGATTAGGGGTACATAAGGATAATGTAAGTAGCTGCGGTTTACGGAGCGGCAGATTAGGGGTTAAAAATAATATGCAGGGGTCAGCGATAGCGGGGGCGGCAGATTAGGGGTTAATAAGTGTAAGGCTAGGGGTGTTTAGACTCGGGGTACATGTTAGGGTGTTAGGTGCAGACGTAGGAAGTGTTTCCCCATAGCAAACAATGGGGCTGCGTTAGGAGCTGAACGCGGCTTTTTTGCAGGTGTTAGGTTTTTTTTCAGCTAAAACAGCCCCATTGTTTCCTATGGGGGAATCGTGGACGAGCACGTTTTAGAGGCTGGCCGCTTGCGTAAGCAACTCTGGTATCGAGAGTTGAAGCTGCGTTAAAAATGCTCTACGCTCCTTTTTTGGAGCCTAACGCAGCCTTTTTGTGGACTCTCAATACCAGAGTTATTTTTATGGTGCGGCCAGAAAAACAGAATTTATGCTTACCTGATAAATTACTTTCTCCAACGGTGTGTCCGGTCCACGGCGTCATCCTTACTTGAGGGATATTCTCTTCCCCAACAGGAAGAGCTGGTCACATGATCCCTCCTAGGCTCCGCCCACCCCAGTCATTCGACCGACGGACAGGAGGAAATATATATAGGAGAAACCATATGATACCGTGGTGACTGTAGTTAGAGAAAATAATTCATCAGACCTGATTAAAAAACCAGGGCGGGCCGTGGACCGGACACACCGTTGGAGAAAGTAATTTATCAGGTAAGCATAAATTCTGTTTTCTCCAACATTGGTGTGTCCGGTCCACGGCATCATCCTTACTTGTGGGAACCAATACCAAAGCTTTAGGACACGGATGAAGGGAGGGAGCAAATCAGGTCACCTAAACAGAAGGAACCACAGCTTGCAAAACCTTTCTCCCAAAAATAGCCTCCGAAGAAGCAAAAGTATCAAATTTGTAAAATTTGGCAAAAGTGTGTAGTGAAGACCAAGTCGCTGCCTTACATATCTGGTCAACAGAAGCCTCGTTCTTGAAGGCCCATGTGGAAGCCACAGCCCTAGTGGAGTGAGCTGTGATTCTTTCAGGAGGCTGCCGTCCGGCAGTCTCATAAGCCAATCGGATAATGCTTTTAAGCCAAAAGGAAAGAGAGGTAGAAGTCGCTTTTTGACCTCTCCTTTTACCAGAATAAACAACAAACAAGGAAGATGTTTGTCTGAAATCTTTAGTAGCCTCTAAATAGAATTTTAGAGCACGGACTACGTCCAAATTGTGTAACAAACGTTCCTTCTTTGAAACTGGATTCGGACACAAAGAAGGTACAACTATCTCCTGGTTAATATTTTTGTTAGAAACAACTTTCGGAAGAAAACCAGGCTTAGTACGCAAAACCACCTTATCTGCATGGAACACCAGATAGGGCGGAGAACACTGCAGAGCAGATAACTCTGAAACTCTTCTAGCAGAAGAAATTGCAACTAAAAACAAAACTTTCCAAGATAGTAACTTAATATCTATGGAATGTAAAGGTTCAAACGGAACCCCTTGAAGAACTGAAAGAACTAGATTTAGACTCCAGGGAGGAGTCAAAGGTCTGTAAACAGGCTTGATCCTAACCAGAGCCTGAACAAATGCTTGATTATCTGGCACGGCTGCCAGTCTTTTGTGAAGTAAAACAGATAAAGCAGAGATCTGTCCCTTTAGAGAACTTGCAGATAATCCTTTCTCCAAACCTTCTTGTAGAAAGGATAGAATCTTAGGAATTTTTATCTTGTTCCATGGGAATCCTTTGGATTCACACCAACAGATATATTTTTTCCATATTTTATGGTAAATTTTTCTAGTTACAGGCTTTCTAGCCTGAATCAGAGTATCTATTACAGAATCTGAAAACCCACGCTTTGATAAAATCAAGCGTTCAATCTCCAAGCCGTCAGTTGGAGGGAAACCAGATTCGGATGTTCGAATGGACCCTGAACAAGAAGGTCCTGTCTCAAAGGTAGCTTCCATGGTGGAGCCGATGACATATTCACCAGGTCTGCATACCAAGTCCTGCGTGGCCACACAGGAGCTATCAAGATCACTGAGGCCCTCTCCTGATTGATCCTGGCTACCAGCCTGGGAATGAGAGGAAACGGTGGGAATACATAAGCTAGGTTGAAGGTCCAAGGTGCTACTAGTGCATCTACTAGAGTCGCCTTGGGATCCCTGGATCTGGACCCGTAGCAAGGAACCTTGAAGTTCTGACGAGACGCCATCAGATCCATGTCTGGAATGCCCCATAATTGAGTTATTTGGGCAAAGATTTCCGGATGGAGTTCCCACTCCCCCGGATGGAATGTCTGACGACTCAGAAAATCCGCTTCCCAATTTTCCACTCCTGGGATGTGGATCGCAGACAAGTGGCAGGAGTGATCCTCCGCCCATTGAATTATCTTGGTCACTTCTTTCATCGCCAGGGAACTCCTTGTTCCCCCCTGATGATTGATATATGCAACGGTCGTCATGTTGTCTGATTGAAACCTTATGAATTTGGCCTTTGCTAGTTGAGGCCAAGCTCTGAGAGCATTGAATATCGCTCTCAGTTCCAGAATGTTTATCGGGAGAAGAGACTCTTCCCGAGACCATAGACCCTGAGCTTTCAGGGATTCCCAGACCGCGCCCCAGCCCACTAGACTGGCGTCGGTCGTGACAATGACCCACTCTGGTCTGCGGAAGCTCATTCCCTGTGACAGATTGTCCAGGGTCAGCCACCAACGGAGTGAATCTCTGGTCTTTTGATCTACTTGAATCATCGGAGACAAGTCTGTATAATCCCCATTCCACTGTCTGAGCATGCACAGTTGTAATGGTCTTAGATGAATTTGTGCAAAAGGAACTATGTCCATTGTTGCAACCATCAATCCTATTACTACCATGCACTGCGCTATGGAAGGACGAGGAACAGAATGAAGTACTTGACAAGAGCTTAGAAGTTTTGATTTTCTGACCTCTGTCAGAAAAATCCTCATTTCTAAGGAATCTATTATTGTTCCCAAGAAGGGAACTCTTGTTGACGGGGACAGAGAACTTTTTTCTTTGTTCACCTTCCATCCGTGAGATCTGAGAAAGGCTAGGACGATGTCCGTATGAGCCTTTGCTTTTGACAGGGACGACGCTTGAATTAGGATGTCGTCCAAGTAAGGTACTACTGCAATGCCCCTTGGTCTTAGAACCGCTAGAAGGGACCCTAGTACCTTTGTGAAAATCCTTGGAGCAGTGGCTAATCCGAATGGAAGTGCCACAAACTGGTAATGCTTGTCCAGAAAAGCGAACCTTAGGAACTGATGATGTTCCTTGTGGATAGGAATATGTAGGTACGCATCCTTTAAATCCACGGTAGTCATAAATTGACTTTCCTGGATGGTGGGTAGAATCGTTCGAATAGTTTCCATTTTGAACGATGGTACCCTGAGAAATTTGTTTAGGATCTTCAGATCCAAAATTGGTCTGAATGTTCCCTCTTTTTTGGGAACTATGAACAGATTGGAATAAAATCCCATTCCTTGTTCTCTTATTGGAACTGGATGTATCACTCCCATCTTTAACAGGTCTTCTACACAATGTAAGAATGCCTGTCTCTTTATTTGGTTTGAGGATAAGTGAGACCTGTGGAACCTTCCCCTTGGGGGTAGTTCCTTGAATTCCAGGAGATAACCTTGAGAAACTATTTCTAGTGCCCAAGGATCCTGAACATCTCTTGCCCAAGCCTGAGCAAAGAGAGAGAGTCTGCCCCCCACTAGATCCGGTCCCGGATCGGGGGCTATCCCTTCATGCTGTTTTGGTAGCAGTGGTAGGCTTCTTGGCCTGCTTACCCTTGTTCCAGCCTTGCATTGGTTTCCAGGCTGGTTTGGGTTGTGAAGAATTACCCTCTTGCTTAGAGGATGCAGAATTAGAGGCTGGTCCGTTTCTGCGAAAGGGACGAAAATTAGGCTTATTTTTAGCCTTAAAAGACCTATCCTGTGGGAGGGCGTGGCCCTTTCCCCCAGTGATGTCTGAAATAATCTCTTTCAAATATGGTCCAAATAATGTTTTACCTTTGAAAGGAATGTTAAGCAATTTTGTCTTGGAAGACACATCCGCTGACCAAGACTTTAGCCAAAGCGCTCTGCGCGCCACGATAGCAAACCCTGAATTTTTCGCCGCTAATCTAGCTAATTGCAAAGCGGCATCTAAAACAAAAGAGTTAGCCAATTTAAGTGCTTGAACTCTGTCCATAACCTCCTCATACGAAGATTCTCTACTGAGCGACTTTTCTAGTTCCTCGAACCAGAAACACGCTGCCGTAGTGACAGGAACAATGCATGAAATTGGTTGTAGAAGGTAACCTTGCTGTACAAAAATCTTTTTAAGCAAACCCTCTAATTTTTTATCCATAGGATCTTTGAAAGCACAACTATCTTCGATAGGAATAGTAGTGCGTTTGTTTAGAGTAGAAACCACCCCCTCGACCTTGGGGACTGTCTGCCATAAGTCCTTTCTGGGGTCGACTATAGGAAATAATTTCTTAAATATAGGGGGGGGAACAAAAGGTATGCCGGGCTTTTCCCACTCTTTATTTACTATGTCCGCCACCCGCTTGGGTATAGGAAAAGCGTCAGGGGGCACCGGAACCTCTAGGAACTTGTCCATCTTACATAATTTCTCTGGAATGACCAAATTGTCACAATCATCCAGAGTAGATAACACTTCCTTAAGCAGTGCGCGGAGATGTTCTAATTTAAATTTAAATGTCACAACATCAGGTTCAGCTTGATGAGAAATTTTTCCTGAATCTGAGATTTCTCCATCAGACAAAACCTCCCTCATGGCCCCTTGAGATTGGTGTGAGGGTATGTCAGAACAGTTATCATCAGCGCCCTCTTGCTCTTCAGTGTTTAAAACAGAGCAATCGCGCTTTCTCTGATAAGTAGGCATTTTGGATAAAAGATTTGCTATGGAGTTATCCATTACAGCCGTTAATTGTTGCATGGTAATAAGTATTGGCGCACTAGATGTACTAGGGGCCTCCTGTGTGGGCAAAACTGGTGTAGACACAGTAGGGGATGATGTAGTATCATGTTTACTCCCCTCATTTGAGGAATCATCTTGGGCAATATCATTATCTGTGGCATTACTGTCCTTACTTTGTTTGGACACTATGGCACAATTATCACATAAATTTAAATGGGGAGACACATTGGCTTTCATACATATAGAACATAGCTTATCTGATGGTACAGACATGTTAAACAGGCTTAAACTTGTCAACAAAGCACAAAAAACGTTTTAAAATAAAACCGTTACTGTCTCTTTAAATTTCAAACTGAAAACACTTTATTACTGAATATGTGAAAAAGTATGAAGGAATTGTTCAAAAATTACCAAAATTTCACCACAGTGTCTTAAAGCATTAAAAGTATTGCACACCAAATTTCAGAGCTTTAACCCTTAAAATAACGGAACCGGAGCCGTTTTTAAATTTGACCCCTATACAGTCCCAGCTATATGCTTTGCTGAGACCCAACCAAGCCCAGAGGGGAATACGATACCAAATGACGCCTTCTAGAAGCTTTTTTAGTGATTCTTAGATCCTCACACATGCATCTGCATGCCTTGCTCTCCAAAAACAACTGCGCAGTAATGGCGCGAAAATGAGGCTCAGTCTATAACTAGAAAGGCCCCCAGACTAAAAAAGGTGTCCAACACAGTGCCTGCCGTTTTTTAAACGTTCCCCAAGATTATAATGCCAATTATTAGCTAGAATCTGCATAATATGCCCCAATAAAGCAATCGTTTTAGCCCATAAAAATGTCTACCAGTTTTTAAGCCCTTTTTTAAGCCCTTTATTCTTTTATGTTTGACTAAGAAAATGGCTTACCGGTCCCCATGAGGGGAAATGACAGCCTTCCAGCATTACATGGTCTTGTTAGAAATATGGCTAGTCATACCTTAAGCAGAAAAGTCTGCTAACTGTTTCCCCCAACTGAAGTTACTTCATCTCAACAGTCCTGTGTGGAAACAGCAATCGATTTTAGTTACTGTCTGCTAAAATCATCTTCCTCTTACAAACAGAAATCTTCATCCTTTTCTGTTTCAGAGTAAATAGTACATACCAGCACTATTTTAAAATAACAAACACTTGATAGAAGAATAAAAACTACATTTAAACACCAAAAAACTCTTAACCATCTCCGTGGAGATGTTGCCTGTGCAACGGCAAAGAGAATGACTGGGGTGGGCGGAGCCTAGGAGGGATCATGTGACCAGCTTTGCTGGGACTCTTTGCCATTTCCTGTTGGGGAAGAGAATATCCCACAAGTAAGGATGACGCCGTGGACCGGACACACCAATGTTGGAGAAAAAGCCGGCGTTAGTTACAGACAAAACTCTAAATCTAGGCCAAAGTTTTTTTTGGACTTGACTGTCCCTTTAATATAACTTTGTTGGTTATGCAAAACTGGTGAATGGGCAATAAAGGGATTATCTATCTTTTCAAACAATAACAATTCTGTTGTAGACTGTTCCTTTAAATAAGCACTTTTCCTCAGCATTTTAAACAGCATTCATTGCCTGAGCCTGAGGTGCTTGTAACATCTTGTAATGAATAAATTTAATAGTTCACATGATACAATCCCCTCTTTTGCTCTGAAGAGATGCAGTGTTTAATATGCTGTGGCAATAATATTTTCTAGATATGCATCACATGCATGTATTAATATAATGTTGAGCAATCAAAAACATAAATAAAGTATTTGTGGTTAATACATAAATGTAGAATGATTTCACATATAAATGGTTGACGGTAACGCCCCTTTTATTTTCAACACAGTTATATTTGACAAACTTTCAATGTGCCCTAATACTTATTAACCCTTTATATTACATGCAGCATCACAAGATAAAGTATGTTAATTTTGATATTGTTTACTCGTTTTATAAAACTCTGCAATGAAATCCAATATGCTATCTTACAATCTTTAAATAAAAAATAAAATAAAAAATATTTACTGTGATTTCATAGGGTCACACAAATTAATGATTATGGCATTCAGTGTCTGTTTAAGTTATCACACTTACAACATTCAGGTGTTGCATTAATTGTATTACCTGAGGAGGAGGAGGAGGAGATGGAAGAGGTAGGAGCTGGCCCCATAGCCCTTCTGACTTACACTACAATTATAAAAAAAGGGATAATAAATTAAAATGGAATATTAAATATAAAATATTAATCCAATAACAATTCAGATTTATATTAAACAACAGCTAACATTAATGACATACCTGTTGTTTGTCCAACACCTGGGTCAGGGGTGCTGCACATTATGTCTGGCAGTGTTGTAGCTGAAGAGAAACTGTGGCTGGAGTCCGTATCAATCAGCCCAGTATCAACCACAGGTAACGGCTGTGTATCAACAGCAGAAGCTTTACTAGTAGATGCTGTAATATGTTTAAAATAAATATCAAGTATTAATATAATTGAAATCCAGTAGTCAACATTTATACCAATTAACATTTTTTCAATTTCGGCGTCAGAAATGACGCAGTTAAAAATATAGAACTTTACCTTGTAAGGCTAAGGCGTAAGTGTCGTGGTCAAAATCTTCTAGACCCTGAAGCAGATTTTCTCCCAACCTCTCCATTAACAAATCTTCATATGTTGAGAGTTCTGCAACATATGGCTTCCCACCGCCTGTTTCCCGTGCTGCCTTTTTTTCTCTGGCCACCTTTACCTTCAAAATTCGCTTAATATCAGAGAATCTTTTTTTGCAATTATCTACTCTTTTTACATTGTTCCCCTCAGCAGATACATTTTCTGGTATTGAGCGCCATATTTCATTTTTCCTGGAGGTAGTAGTTTTTTGTGCTTTAGCACCAAATAATAAATCGTAATTTTGCAGCACCATAGTAACAAGAACCTGGTTCTGCTGGAAATTGAATTGGATGTTACGGCCTGATTTTGTTTTTCCAGACCCTGCAGATGCCATTGCCAAATTCAAAGGTAATGGTTAAAGGGACATGAGAGACAATTTTTTTCTTTCGTGATTTAGAAAGAGCATGCCATTTCAAACAACTTTCTAATTTACTTCTATTATCTAATTTGCTTCATTCTCTTGATATCACTTGCTGAAAAGCATATCTAGATATGCTCAGTAGCTGCTGATTGGTTGCTGCACCTAGAGGCCTTGTGTGATTGGCTCCCCATGTGCATTGCTATTTCTTCAACAAAGGATATCTAAAGAATTAAGCAAATTAGACAATAGAAGTAAATTGGAAAGTTGTTTAAAATTGCATGCCCTATCTGAATCATGAAAGTTTAATTTTGACTAGACTGTCCCTTTAACAGACAATTCTATCTCCTGAACCATCCACATTCAATTGACTTTTCTCTTGATATTTATTGGGAATTGATGAACCAGGTGATCATTTAAATCAGCCAATCAGTATGCTATTACAAGCAATGTAATCAATCAACAATCAGCCAAAAGTTTATATAAATCCCTATACTTTGTGCGCCATTCGTGACTCCATTTTTATATAGAATTAATTGTTTTGAGGATCTCTGATTTCGACATCCCATAGGTATGTATTCTTTCATATTTTTTCTTTGTTCAATATTATTAACATTAATCATATAATTTACAATATATATTTTGTTTTAAGTCAACAGGCCTATGGGGCCCTCAGCTTTTTCATGCGTTATTTCTGTTTTAGTTTGTGACGCAGATACTATAATTTTCTATTGCTTACAAAAAACGTACATTGGTGACGCATTTAGAATTATTATTTTGATGATGCTCATCATGTTTAGTGATTCGCTGTTGCATACAATATTGTTCAGATGTCCCTCCAATCAATAAGTGAAAGTAAAATTGATATTTTCAATAACCAATGAGACAGCTGTATACTTAGTATATTTATTGTCGCCATAAAAAAAAAAGTGTTTTTGTTTCTGTGGGTTTACAAGTATGTCGAGAACACCAATTTTTACTGATGGGGAGCTAATCATACTTGTTTATGGAATGAACAGATATTTCCCTAGGAGAATCGGTGGTGTGCGCGGTATAAGGCACAAGAGAAGAGATGAAATAATATACGAGATGATGCGCAGGATGAGACGCGTGTCAGGGATACATAGGAGGCGACGACAGTGTCTGAGACGATTCAGCGACCTTAGACGCAGAGAGCCGGAACGCTATACGGCCATGAGGTCGCTCATTCGGAGATGTAAGATTTTTTTCGTATTTTCATAATTTTAAGTTTAATCATCTACTGTCGACACACATGACGCACCAAAATATAACATGTAAAATATTGAGTGTTAAAGGGATAGTCTACATCAGAATTATTATTGTTTTAAAAGATATAGAGAATCCCTTTATTAGCCATTCCCCAGTTTTGCATAACCAACACAGTTACTATAATGTACTTTTAACATCTGTGATTATCTTGTATCTAAGCCTCTCCAAACTGCCCCTTTATTTTATTTCTTTTGACAGACTTACAGTTTAGCCAATCAGTGCCTGCTCCCAGATAACTTCACGTACACAAGCACAGTGTTATCTATATGAAATACATTTAAACTAAGAATACCAATAGAAAAAAAAAAATTAACAAAGTAATTTGTAAAATTGTTTACAAAGAGATGCTCTATGTGAATCATGAATTTATTTTTGTGCATAGACTGTACCTTTAAATAGTTGAAAGCATAACTGGTAAACAATCATTTACTTATTATAAAAAACTAAGAAAATATACTATGATATATAGATATATGATATATGTGTTGTTATTATTATTATTATTATTATTATCTGGAGTGTACAATGTACAATTTTGGAAGCTGCATGAGCATTAGACATAGTAGTATAAAGTGAATAGTTGTAATGTGGACATGAAGACTTTATAATTGCAGACTTATCAAGGCCAAGGGAGAGGATACCTAGGTATCTGCTGCCGGTATCCCACAGCAGCCCAGTGAGCAACAGGTCCTCACCGCCACTGCCCCTGACTTTGCTCCAAACTCAGGGGGATGAGGACTCACGGACATCTTCAGATATGAGTAAAAATTAAGTTAATGTTACAAGATCTCATTATTTACATTAAAATGAGATATTAAAATGTTTTAATTTTCGTAATGCTGATTCATCAGGGATGTATTATGGCCTAGGCACACACATTATTTGCATAGGGAATCAAAATTTGGATGTGCATCACATCTGTACTGTCCTCTATCTAAAATCAAGCATATAGTACAGTGACTGATAATGTGAATGATTTTGTAGAGAAGACAAGGCACACGCAATGATTAAGGCTTATAGGCATTGCTAATTCAAAAAGTTCGCTTAATTAACTGCTTAAATAATATTTGGTGTGAAAAGAATTACACACGAGAAACTGGACCAGTGATATGCATCAAAAGGTGATAATGGAGGACAAGACATTGTTCAGATATGCTGTATCCCCTTATCTGCTGCAGTGCATCTGTGACCTTTGTGGTTATTGCAGGTCTTAGCAGCTAATTGAATTGAATAGCTAATATGTAATTTTGTGTTTTTAAAAGCATGAGGTTGTCACAACCATCTAACAGCAATGATGGGCATAACATATAACTTGCAACATATTCATCTACCTAATAATCATTTGTGTTTCTTCTCGGACAGATGAAAGTGATGACTCATCATCCGAGGAGGAGAGTTCGCCAGCACCCTGTCCAATACAGGTGACAGCAGTGGAGGAAGATCAGCCTGAAAATGAAGGTAGGAATCTATCATGTTCTCTTTTTTTTCAATTCCACATTGATTTGGAAATACTCTGCAGACCCTTGTTTCTTTTTTCTTTGTAGAACAATGTGGGGAATAATCTAGGCCTTGACACCAATTCTGCATCCATAACACTGATTTTTCTGGGGGGGGGGTTGTGTTTCTTCTCGGACAGATGAAAGTGATGACTCATCATCCGAGGAGGAGAGTTCGCCAGCACCCTGTCCAATACAGGTGACGGCAGAGGAGGAAGATCAGCCTGAAAATGAAGGTAGGAATATATCATGTTCTCTTTTTTTCAATTCCACATTGATTTGGAAATACTCTGCAGACCCTTGTTTCTTTTTTCTTTGTAGAACAATGTGGGGAATAATCTAGGCCTTGACACCAATTCTGCATCCATAACACTGATTTTTCTGGGGGGGGGGGGGTAGTGTTTCTTCTCGGACAGATGAAAGTGATGACTCATCATCCGAGGAGGAGAGTTCGCCAGCACTCTGTCCAATACAGGTGACGGCAGAGGAGGAAGATCAGCCTCAAAATGAAGGTAGGAATCTATCATGTTCTCTTTTTTTCAATTCCACATTGATTTGGAAATACTCTGCAGACCCTTGTTTCTTTTTTCTTTGTAGAACAATGTGGGGGATAATCTAGGCCTTGACACCAATTCTGCATCCATAACACTGATTTTTCGGGGGGGGGGGGGTTGTGTTTCTTCTCGGACAGATGAAAGTGATGACTCATCATCCGAGGAGGAGAGTTCGCCAGCACCCTGTCCAATACAGGTGACGGCAGAGGAGGAAGATCAGCCTGATTTGAAAATACTCTGCAGACCCTTGTTTCTTTTTTCTTTGTAGAACAATGTGGGGGATAATCTAGGCCTTGACACCAATTCTGCATCCATGACAATGATTTTTTTTTGTTTTGTTTGTGCTTCTTCTCGGACAGATGAAAGGGATGCATATGCTACATCAGCCCTAAGTCCGGAGGTGAGACAAGAGGAGGAGGCGGAAAGTGAATGTAAGCATAAGCATTTATCATATATTATTTCACTGCTATATTTATTTGGAATTTGTAGACCCTATTTTTGTTTTTTGTTTTTTAAACAATGTGGAGTATAATGTAGGCCTTGACGCATAATCCAGATCAATAACAATATATTTTTTGTGCTTCTTCTCGGACAGCTGAAACAGACAGTGGCACTGAATATGCAGCCACAGCAGAGGATGAGGTGGCAAAAAAAGAAAGTAGGAATCTTTCATATGATGTTTTTTTACTTATATCTTGAAAGTGAATTGTTGTAACAAAACTAATTTTGTGTTTTTATTACAGCGGTTGAAATAGGGACACAAACAGAGCCCTCAGTTACACAATTCAGGGACCTTTGTCAGGCACTTCGAAATATTGTAGAGGCTGCAAGAGTAATAGAGCATTCCCTTCAAAATCTTTAATATTGTCATTGTATATATTTCTTTGGTTTTACAACAATCATTTTATGAATAAATAAAAGTTTATATTTATATTATCATGTTGTCACTCCATTATTTTAAGGATTATCTTAAAGGGACATGAACATTAAATATATGTTTAATCATCTATGAATAGCCATGCAATGTGGTGGATTATATTTGGTTAGATATTTATATCTATCCTTTGATGGAAAACATATTTTTCAAAACCATATAGCTGCTCAATTATGTCTACATATGGATGACTTATGTGATTGGCTTGCACATGTGCATTGTTATTTAAAAAAAAATAGTATATCTGAGGGATAATAGAAGTTAAAATGATTAATGCTGCTTGAAAAGGTTTTGTCTATCTGCAAAATGAAATTACATATATCAGTTTGATGTCCCTTTAACATATGAAATGACATTGTTTTAAATATAAAACTCAATTGAGTAATAATTCACATTACATGTTTTTAATATATTATTGATACAATTGATAATATATTTCATCGATCAAAAATTATTCATATGAATACATAATGAGATATGAAGAACAATGTTGATTTATTAAAAAATTAGAATGTTGATGGACATATTAAACAATTTAGTAAATGACATAACAGGTATATAAATATACATATATATATATACACAAACAGACATACAGTGTATCTCTCTCTCTCTCTCTATATATATATATATATATATATATATATATATATATATATTTCTATCTATATATATAATTATATATATCCACATATATATATATATATATAATATTATATATATATATATATATATATATATCTATAGATATATATATATATATATATAATTATATATATACATGTATCTATATATCTATCTATAACTATATCTATATTTTTATATATATATATATCTCTATATATATATAACTATATATATCTATGAGTATATTAAATAAGATATGTGCAGATGTTAGGAATAGAGTTGCAATAATTAGAGTAAAAAAAGTCTTCATATAACATAAATAATAGTTGACAAATTTTAGAAACAGGGAATTCGCGACATGAAACACCAAAATTTATCAAAAAATTTGCTAACCAGTACCAGTATGTCTATCCTGTCTAGATACATATGGCATTCATATGGTTACTGAGTGTTAAGGATGTAATGTGATGACAATAGGTGAGTGAACAAAGCAGTTCCATGAATAGCGCATTCCTATAACTTTAAGAGGTGTGAATGGGATACTGTATGTGTCAGTTTTGGGAGACCTCCCAGTTTCTATTTTGAAAGCATGCAGTTAACACACGAAAGTCTTTTTTGGTAGCTTTTCTGTTGAAAGGGCGTTTGCGGCAGCTGGTTTTAACAACTTATATGATATAGCATTGTGATTGCTCGTGAAACGCTTCTTCCAATTCAACCAATATAATTTATTTTTTTCAGGAGCCAATAAAATGTGATTGACCATAACTTTGTTCTATTGGTATCCTTTACTGAATAGCATATGTACAAATGTTTAGCAGCAGCAATGCACTGCTGGACCTAGCTGGAGATTGTAGGTTACACACATTTGCCGCTTGTCATTGGTTCACCAGACATGTTCAGCTTGCTCCCAGTACTGCATTACTGCTCTGGAGCTGGTTTTAATTATGTGTTTAATAATTTTGCAGGGGTTAAACACATCTGAGACCTCATATCTTTGAGCCCTTATAACTTTGTATTGCATTTTTTTTTACATTTTTTTTTTAAAACAACTTTATTGAAACTTAAGTAAAGTGATACAAGTATTAGGAGGCACAGCTCCTCTATATTTCAATTCCAACAGTTGTCACATTTTATTATTTCACATGACTAATTTGAAAAATCTATCACAGCAAAATGGTAAAACTCAATGTTTTTGTGAACCTCGCTAGAGGTCCGCAACAATATCTAATACTCCTTGAGGAGTTCTCTAGTATTCCGTTCATATTTAGGAGGGAAAAAGAAAAAACTAAAAAGGGTAGATAATCAAAAAGGCTAAAAAAAGATTAAAGGTAAGGGGGAGGGTTGGCCTGTCCTGTCTACTACATCCCACAAGACTCGTATTTCATGTATGTGTTTATTCTTTAGTAGATTGTATATATATGTCCCAAGAATGGGACATCTCAACATAGATCTCCATTTTCTCATTTTTCAGTTAATAATATTCTTCTAATTCAATCAAGTCTGTAACCTTCTTAACCCACAAATCCAATGAGGGAGCCCCACTATTTTTTAAAATAATTTTTATTAAACAGTGTTATTATGAGTGTAACTGTACTTTTTAATGCATTTTAGATGTGTTGTGTGTAACTTTTTTGAGATACTCGTAAACCATGTAAAAAATGGTCTATTCTTAGGGGTTGAATTGGCCTGCATGGATCACTAGACATGACTCTTTGAATGGCATACCTTCTTGGATTTTTTTGGGGACAGGAAGGTCAGGCGACTTATGGGTGGTGGCCCACTTGTGTTTAGTGGGTGGGGTTGAACAGAGGAGGAGCAGGGATATGTGTCTCATGTGCAGGATCAGGGTATGGGTGGACCCAGGCAGGCTTGGGCATATACTGGGCTAAACTAGGGTAGTCCCTGAAATCAAAAACATTTGTCTGGCCAGAAATATTGCGGCCTGGACAGCAGGCAAACTTTCCATCCCAAGACAGCAAAAAAACAAAAAACAAACAAACAAAAAAACAAACAAACTCATCAGACACTTTGCAGAAGAAACCAACATAAAAAATGAGACAATCAGATATGACTGAAATTAAAGGGACAGTCTTCTTGAAATGCTTTATTGTTTAAAAAGATAGACAATACCTTTATTACCCATTCCCCAGTTTTACATAACCGACACTGTTATATTAATATACTTTTTACCTCTGTGATTACCTTGTATCTAAGCCTCTGCAGACTGCCCCCTTATCTCAGTTCTTTTCACAGACATTCGTTTTAGCCAATCAGATCTGATTTATAAATAACTCCACTGGAGTTAGAACAATGTTATATATATATATATATGGCACACATAAACTAGCACTGTCTAACTGAAAAACTTTCAAAATGTACTGAGATAAGAGGCGGCCTTCAATGGCTTAGAAGTCAGTTTATGAGCATACCTAGGTTTAGCTTTCAAAAAAAGGATACCAAGAGAACAAAGCAAATTTGATGATAAAAGTAAATTGGAAAGTTGTTTAAAATTGCATGCCCTATATGAATCATGAAAGTTCAATTTTGACTTGACTGTCCTTTTAACTGCATGGATATAAAAAAAATGTAATTATAGAACACAGATTACATAACTGATTTAAACAAGGGAAAGGGACTGTTTAAGAACACACTGAGGTGCTGATTAAAGGAGAGGGAATAAAACAAATACAATGTCCTATGTGCCGAGGATGACTTTACCCAGGCCCTTGACAAAATGATGCTGGAAAATCTTCAGCACAGTGGAAGTACTATGTCTTTTGTCATGCATACAAGGAGAGGTGACAAGCAGAAGTTCAAGATCCTAAATGTGCCAATGTCATCTCAATTAGCTGCAAATCACTGGAACCAACTAGAAGGCTGGCATCTGTTGTTAGAATCGTCCAATCTGGTCTGCGAAAGGTCATACCCTTGGACAGATGGACCCGAGATAGCCACCAGAGAAAGGAATCTCTGGTCTCTTGATCCAGATTTAGTAGAGGGGACAAATCTGAGTAATCCCCATTCCACTGACCTAGCATGCACAATTGCAGCGGTCTGAGATGCAGGCGCGCAAATGGCACTATGTCCATTGCCGCTACCATTAAGCCAATTCCTTCAATGCACTGAGCCACTGACGGGCGTGGAATTGAATGAAGGACACGGCAAGCATTTAAAAGTTTTGATAACCTGGCCTCCATCAGGTAAATTTTAATTTCTACAGAATCTATCAGAGTCCCTAGGAAGGAGACTCTTGTGAGAGGTGATAGAGAACTCTTTTCCACGTTCACCTTCCACCCATGCAACCTCAGAAATGCCAGAACTATCTCTGTATGGGACTTGGCAATTTGAAAGCTTGACGCCTGTATCAGGATGTCGTCTAGATACGGAGCCACCGCTATACCTCGCGGTCTTAGAACCGCCAGAAGTGAGCCCAGAACCTTTGTAAAGATTCTCGGGGCCGTAGCCAACCCGAAGGGGAGAGCTACAAATTGGTAATGCCTGTCTAGAAAGGCAAATCTTAGGAACCGATGATGATCTTTGTGAATCGGTATGTGAAGGTAGGCATTCTTTAAGTCCACTGTGGTCATGTACTGACCCTCTTGGATCATGGGAAGGATGGTCCGAATAGTTTCCATTTTGAATGATGGAACTCTTAGGAATTTGTTTAAGATCTTTAGATCCAAGATTGGTCTGAAGGTTCCCTCTTTCTTGGGAACCACAAGCAGATTTGAATAAAATCCCTGCCCTTGTTCCGTCCGCGGAACTGGGTGGATCACCCCTCATTACTAGGAGGTCTTTTACACAGCGTAGGAATGCCTCTTTCTTTATCTGGTTTTCTGATAACCTTGAAAGATGGAATCTCCCTTGAGGAGGAGAAGTCTTGAAGTCCAGAAGATATCCCTGAGATATGATCTCCAACGCCCAGGGATCCTGGACATCTCTTGCCCACGCCTGGGCGAAGAGAGAAAGTCTGCCCCCCACTAGATCCGTTTCCGGATAGGGGGCCGTTCCTTCATGCTGTCTTGGGGGCAGTAGCAGGTTTTCTGGCCTGCTTGCCCTTGTTCCAGGACTGGTTAGGTTTCCAGGCCTGTCTGGAATGAGCAACAGTTCCTTCCTGTTTTGGAGCGGAGGAAGTTGATGCTGCTCCTGCCTTGAAATTTCGAAAGGCACGAAAATTAGACTGTTTGGCCTTTGATTTGGCCCTGTCCTGAGGAAGGGTATGACCCTTACCTCCAGTAATGTCAGCAATAATTTCTTTCAAGCTAGGGCCCGAATAAGGTCTGCCCCTTGAAAGGAATATTAAGTAATTTAGATTTAGAAGTCACGTCAGCTGACCAAGATTTAAGCCATAGCGCTCTCCGCGCCTGGATGGTGAATCCGGAATTCTTAGCCGTTAGTTTAGTCAAATGTACAACGGCATCAGAAACAAATGAGTTAGCTATCTCTGTATGGGACTTGGCAATTTGAAAGCTTGACGCCTGTATCAGGATGTCGTCTAGATACGGAGCCACCGCTATGCCTCGCGGTCTTAGAACCGCCAGAAGTGAGCCCAGAACCTTTGTAAAGATTCTCGGGGCCGTAGCCAACCCGAAGGGGAGAGCTACAAATTGGTAATGCCTGTCTAGAAAGGCAAATCTTAGGAACCGATGATGATCTTTGTGAATCGGTATGTGAAGGTAGGCATCCTTTAAGTCCACTGTGGTCATGTACTGACCCTCTTGGATCATGGGAAGGATGGTCCGAATAGTTTCCATTTTGAATGATGGAACTCTTAGGAATTTGTTTAAGATCTTTAGATCCAAGATTGGTCTGAAGGTTCCCTCTTTCTTGGGAACCACAAGCAGATTTGAATAAAATCCCTGCCCTTGTTCCGTCCGCGGAACTGGGTGGATCACCCCTCATTACTAGGAGGTCTTGTACACAGCATAGGAATGCCTCTTTCTTTATCTGGTTTTCTGATAACCTTGAAAGATGGAATCTCCCTTGAGGAGGAGAAGTCTTGAAGTCCAGAAGATATCCCTGAGATATGATCTCCAACGCCCAGGGATCCTGGACATCTCTTGCCCACGCCTGGGCGAAGAGAGAAAGTCTGCCCCCCACTAGATCCGTTTCCGGATAGGGGGCTGTTCCTTCATGCTGTCTTGGGGGCAGTAGCAGGTTTTCTGGCCTGCTTGCCCTTGTTCCAGGACTGGTTAGGTTTCCAGGCCTGTCTGGAATGAGCAACAGTTCCTTCCTGTTTTGGAGCGGAGGAAGTTGATGCTGCTCCTGCCTTGAAATTTCGAAAGGCACGAAAATTAGACTGTTTGGCCTTTGATTTGGCCCTGTCCTGAGGAAGGGTATGACCCTTACCTCCAGTAATGTCAGCAATAATTTCTTTCAAGCTAGGGCCCGAATAAGGTCTGCCCCTTGAAAGGAATATTAAGTAATTTAGATTTAGAAGTCACGTCAGCTGACCAAGATTTAAGCCATAGCGCTCTCCGCGCCTGGATGGCGAATCCGGAATTCTTAGCCGTTAGTTTAGTCAAATGTACAACGGCATCAGAAACAAATGAGTTAGCTAGCTTAAGTGATTTAAGCTTGTCCATAATTTCATCCAATGGAGCTGTGTGAATGGCTTCTTCCAGAGACTCAAACCAGAATGCCGCAGCAGCAGTGACAGGGGCAATGCATGCAAGGGGCTGCAGGATAAAACCTTGTTGAACATTTTCTTAAGGTAACCTTCTAATTTTTTATCCATTGGATCCGAAAAAGCACAACGATCCTCAACCGGGATAGTGGTACGCTTTGCTAAAGTAGAAACTGCTCCCTCCACCTTAGGGACCGTCTGCCATAAGTCCCGTGTAGTGGCGTCTATTGGAAACATTTTTCTAAATATAGGAGGTGGGGAAAAGGGCACACCGGGTCTATCCCACTCCTTGCTAATAATTTCTGTAAGCCTTTTAGGTATAGGGAAAACATCAGTACACACCGGTACCGCATAGTATCTATCCAGCCTACACAATTTCTCTGGAATTGCAACTGTGTTACAGTCATTCAGAGGAGCTAAAACCTCCCCAAGCAATACACGGAGGTTCTCAAGCTTAAATTTAAAATTAGAGATCTCTGAATCAGGTTTCCCCGGATCAGATCCGTCACCCACAGAATGAAGCTCTCCGTCCTCATGTTCTGCAAACTGTGACGCAGTATCAGACATGGCTCTTACAGCACCAGCGCGCTCTGCATCTCTCCTAATCCCAGAGCTATCGCGCTTGCCTCTCAATTCTGGCAATCTAGATAATACTTCTGACAGGGTATTATTCATGATTGTAGCCATGTCCTGTAAAGTAATTGCTATGGGCGTCTTTGATGTACTTGGCGCCATAATAGCATGCGCCCCCTGAGCGGGAGGCGAAGGTACTGACACGTGAGGAGAGTTAGTCGGCATAACTTCCCCCTCGTCGTCTGGTGATAATTCTTTTATAGATAAAGACTGACCTTTATTATTTAAAGTGAAATCAATACATTTAGTACACATATTCCTATGGGGCTCCACACTGGCTTTCAAACATAATGAACAAGTAGATTCATCTATGTCAGACATGTTTAAACAGACTAGCAATAAGACTGGCAAGCTTGAAAAACACTTCACAATAAGTTTACAAGCAATATAAAAAACGCTACTGCGCCTTTAAGAAGCACAAAACCTATCTCAAGTTGAAATAACAATGAACCAAAGCAGTTATACCATCCAAATTTTCACAGTAAATGTATTAAGTTAGCAGAGCATTGCACCCACTTGCAAATGGATGATTAACCCCTTAATACCCAAACCGGATAAACAATAGAGAAAAACGTTTTTTTAAAACAGTCAAACACACTGTCACAGCTCTGCTGTGACTGATTACCCCCCTCAATATGACTTTTGAAGCCTTTTGAGCCATCTAGAGAAGTCCTGGATCATGCAGGAAGAAGCAGGAAGTCTGAGTCTGAATTTTTTACTGCGCAAAAAAGCGCTAAAATAGGCCCCTCTCACTCATATTACAACAGTGGGAAGCCTCAGTTAACTGTTTCTATGCAGAAATTAAGCCAGCCATGTGGAAAAATTATGCCCCAATAAGTTTTATCACCAAATGTACGTTAAAAAACGATTAAACATGCCAGCAAACGTTTTAAAACACATTTTTTAAAGAGTATATATCTCTATTAATAAGCCTGATACCAGTCGCTTTCACTGCATTTAAGGCTTTACTTACATTACTTCGGTATCAGCAGCATTTTCTTAGTCAATTCCATTCCTTAGAAAAATATTTTACTGCACATACCTTAGTTGCAGGAAAACCTGCACGCCATTCCCTGTCTGAAGTTACCTCACTCCTCAGAATGTGTGAGAACAGCAAGTGGATCTTAGTTACTTCTGCTAAGATCATAGAAAACGCAGGCAGATTCTTCTTCCAAATACTGCCTGAGAAAAAACAGCACACTCCGGTGCCATTTAAAAATAACAAACTTTTGATTGAAGAAATAAACTAAGTATAAAACACCACAGTCCTCTCACGACCTCCATCTATGTTGAGGGTTGCAAGAGAATGACTGGATATGACATGTGAGGGGAGGAGCTATATAGCAGCTCTGCTGTGGGTGATCCTCTTGCAACTTCCTGTTGGGAAGGGAATATATCCCACAAGTAATGGATGATCCGTGGACTGGATACACTTAACAAGAGAAAAGGGATTTAACGTGCAGGTGGCTAGGGAACAGGGTTATTAAAAAGCAATAAATAGTGCACAAATAATCTTATCCATTTACCATCACTTTAAATGAAACTATATAAAGTTGTCAGTCACACACTTCACAAACTGATATTAGTTATTAAGTAAGAAAAAAATAAAACAATTAGTTGACAAGCTGTAAGGTTATGGTGACCACTTATATTTGACTGTGTGGGCGTGAGAAAATCTCTAGGGAGAAAAAAAAACTGAAAAAAAGTCTGAGAATTTTTTTTGTGTTGTTTCCCAGGGTATAAGAAAAACAGATCTTCCGTAATGTAAAATTCACAGCGGTACACATAACCTGCTTGTCTTCACCTTACTTTAAAATGTGCAATATGTACTGTATATAAAGGAGAATACAATTTTAAACAATTTTCCAATGTACATCTATTATCTAATTTGCATCATTCGCTTGGTATCCTTTGTTGGAGAAGCTGCAATGTGCTACCAGTAGCTAGTTGAATGTATTGGGTGAGCCAATAACATGAGGCATATATGTGCAGCCTCCAATCCGCTGCTCCTGGGCCTACCTAGGTATAATTTTCAACAAAGTATACCAAGAGAACAAAACAAATTTGATAATAAAAGTAAAATAGAAAGTTGTGTAAAATCATCTGAATCATGTCCCTTTAAAGACTCTATTGCTCAGGGATGGATACATTGTACACTAAACTTTCTTACCCCAGCTCTTCGACTCTTGTCCAACCTAACCCTCATGAGCCACATTTCCATTTCCCCATGGAACACTACTGTTAATATATATATAAAAAACACGGTAGGGGACAGCACTCAAAGGCCGGACTGGGTGTACATCCCATGACCCTGTAACATGCACAGCCCTGGGTGCAAGACACAGCACTCTTAGGAAGCTGCACTGTACACAGAGCCACAGGCTGTTAACCCCAGACAGGTCCGGGTGCACGGCCCAAATGGGTAAATAACAAAAAATATATACGATAATATAGCACACAGAGAAAGTCCAGCACTCACTTACAAGTTCACAACAAAGATAAAAAGTAACAATGGAAGTTACCGCATTTGGCCAAATGGGACAAGCCCAGGTACCGCGTCAAGGTCTCTTCCAAAACCTGGGTCCCTAAACAGCCACACAATGCAGGCTCATAGTCAAACAAAGAGAAAACGGAAAAGTGGCGCTTACCTAACCGGGGAAATCCGTGACCTATAGCAGCGTGTCTTCAGCGTGAGCACTTCTCCTAGTATCCGTACTTCCGTAGTCTGGAGCCCAGAGAAAGCGCCTATGTCCAGGACGCTTAATCAAATGCAGCACAGTTTCCAAAACTTCCGGGCTTCACAGAGGTACAGGAAGAAGCAAGCAGCCAGGGTAATGTTAGTAGTGTAAAAGCTATTCTTTATTGGCAACAAGTAAAAACAACAAGAGCCTCAGCTCCACATAGGCAATCCAGGGTCTCTGGCGACAACTGCAGACATGTTTCGTGTGGCTCCTCCACACTTGATCACTGCTGTATGTTGTCGTTACAGAGGCCTACTTATACCAGTAAAAATCAATTAAACAATTAATTACTTAAAAAACATATTAACCCTATCATGCCTTTTTGTACATAGGTGAATATACACTGTAGAAGGGGCGAAAAAGGGACACACAATAAAGTACAATATAATACTTTATACTTAATGTTAGTCTCACCTTTCAGTAATAGGTGAACATATATCAGTATTTAAATTCATATTATTAGTATTGAATTCTTTGGAGTTATACCTATCTGCTACCACAAAAGGACCAGGCATCAATGTATTAATTCATTGTTTATGATGTATCAGGATACCAGTAAAGGGATTTGTGATGTTTATACATTTATATATTAATTCAATTCATGCTGTATTATTCCCATATATTAATTGTATTGTACCCCAATTAAAAGTATATCTATTTGGAGATTTCAAATAAATAAGTTCACATCACTTTCTTTGTTTATGCCAGTCGGGGAACTAGTGTGCAATAGGAAAATCCATTTTGCTTCTTTATAATCAAGTTTGTGAATTCTGTCACCACCTCTTATGTGTGGGGGGACAAAATCTATAGCCTGAATAGATAGAAGTGAAGCGTCTCCAGAGTGGGCTGTTTTAAAATGTCTTGATACTGGGGTAAATATATCAGGGTCCTCTATATCTCTGACATGTTCAAGGGCTCTATCTTTTAGAAAGCGTTTCGTTTTCCCCACATATTGGATTTGGCACCCCCTACAGGTGAGTAAGTAAATTACATGGGTGGATTTACAATTTAGTCTATATCTGATGTCATATATACGTTTAGTTACTGTTGAAGTAAAGGTAGTACCCTCAGTTACATAATTGCAAGTTTTATATCGTGCCGCTTTGCATTTATAAAAACCAAGTCTGTTTGGTAACCATGTTGTCTTTCTGTCATTCGGCAAATCTGAGGGGGCTATCATATTCCCAATAGTTTTACTTTTTCTAGCTACAAATTTGCAACCTTGTGTCGCTATTGTTTCTAAATTTGAGTCTGTAGTTAAAATGGGAAGACACTCTCTTATTATGTTACAGATTTTGTTATATTCCAGACTATATGGAGTGCTGAACACAATTTTGTTTTCACTTACTGACTTTTGTTGAGCAGATACTTTTTTATTTCTTAAAAGGTTGTCTCTTGGTATAGAATCTACCTCTTCTTTAGTCTTTCTGAGCAAACTCTCTGGATACCCCCTATTTAGAAGTCTCTGATCCAATATTTTACTCTGCTCCTCATATATTTGAGTGTTTGAGCAGGTCCTTTTTGTCCTTATATACTGTCCCTTGGGTATTGCTTTTTTAACGTGCCCAGGATGGCTTGATTTGTAATTTAGAATAGTGTTACCCCCAGTGGGTTTCCTATACAAGGTGGTATTGACAATGTGTTTATTTATATCAGCCTGCAATTCTAAATCCAAAAATACTATTTTAGTGGTACTTTGATCGTATGTAAATTTTAGATTCATGTTATTAGTATTAATGTTATTTATGAATTGATTCATTGTCTCTATTTCTCCATCCCACACCACCAGAAGGTCATCTATATATCTTCCATAGTAGATAATATGTTGCTTAAGGGGGTTCCCATCTCCATAGACGTGGGCAGCCTCCCACCAACCCATGAATAGGTTGGCATAGGAGGGGGCAAATTTAGCCCCCATGGCTGTCCCACGCCTCTGGAGATAGCAGCCCCCCCCCCCCCCCCCCCGAACATAAAAAAATTGTGAGTAAGCAGAAATTCAACTGCTGTTAGCAAAAAATATTTTATATCCTCTGAATAATTAGAATGATTATTGAGGAAATATGATATAGCAGCTAACCCCTGGTGGTGTGGGATAGATGTATACAAAGATGTAACATCTATGGTAATGAAACGGTATGTATCCTGCCACTGGAGGTCTTTCATTTGATTCAATATCTGTGTAGAATCTTGAACATAGCTCATAAGCTCTCCTACCAGTGGCTGGAGGTATGTATCAACCAATTCTGATAAAGGTTCGAGGAGTGACCCCACTCCTGATATGATAGGACGTCCCGGAGGGTTTTTACTGTCCTTATGTAGTTTGGGAACAAAATAAAAGATTGGTGTATACGGAGTTGAGGGAAGTAGTGTATCAAAATATGACTCTTTGAAGGCTCCAGCTTTTCTACCTAGTGTGAGGATGTCAGCTAATTGTGTTTTAAATTTATTAGTAGGGTTAAAAGTTAATTTAGCATATACATCCTCATCATGTAGCTGTCTGTGGGCCTCTGAGACATAGTAGTCTCGGTCCATGATCACTACATTTCCCCCCTTGTCCGATTCTTTTATTACAATGTTTGTATTATTCCCCAATTTTTTTAGGGCCTCATGTTGTTCAAAAGTCAGGTTGTGTCTATATTTGTCTTTGGAACCTTTGCTTTTTGTAACGCTCTCTGACAAAGCTTTTAATTTGTTTTCAACTGTGCGCTGAAATACATC
This sequence comes from Bombina bombina, assembly GCF_027579735.1. Taxonomy (NCBI): domain Eukaryota; kingdom Metazoa; phylum Chordata; class Amphibia; order Anura; family Bombinatoridae; genus Bombina; species Bombina bombina. Next base: position 1,380,804,535 of record NC_069500.1, read on the forward strand.
TATACTTTTACTTCTGCTATTAACAGGGTAAAAGATACTTCTTTTCATACTTGGTATAAAAATAGGTGGTGTCGTTCTGGTTTCATCTTCTATTGAATTCTCATTTAGCATTGTTGTTAAATCTAAGATTAAACATTGTTCATTAAAGGGGAGTTGGTTTTTATTATTAATGGGTGGTACCTGAGGGGGTGTCAAATCGGCCTGCTCAGCACCGTCCTTTGAGTCTGAAAAGTGATTCTTAAGAGTTAATTTTCTTACAAATTTATTTACATCATGGACGGTGCTGAACAGGTCAAAATGAGCTGTGGGAGTGAAGCCTAAACCTAGGCCCAGTACTTCTACCTCTGTTGTTGTTAAGTCATATTTAGATAAATTTACAACATTTTTTACGCATATTTCTTTATTTGGTTTCGTGTCTGGTATCTTCCTCTGCCCCCCCTTCTGCTTGTTTCTCCCCCTACTGCCCCTTCTAGTTTTTTTCTTGTGGGTTTTGTCCCTGTGCGTGACTCGTTTTTTGGCATGCTTTCACTAACTTCTGGTGGTACATCCAATACTGACATCCCTTCCAATTCCATTACTTCCTCACTTGAGTCATGCTCGGAGGTGTCAACGTCATATTCTGTCTCTGCAAACTGCACTTTTTTGTTTTTCTTTGATAGGGCATCCATCCTATTTTTCTGGTGCATACTAATATGACGTTGACCTCTCCCAGCACTTTGCCACCTATAGACCTTATCAAATTCATAATCCCTTTTGTCCCTGGCTAGTTTCTGTTTTTTGAAAGCCCAAAGTTCCCTAGTGAACTTAGCCATGTTATCTTCGAATTTTTTGTCATATGTCTTGAAATCTTTGTCTATCTGAAAGACTTGTAAATCTCTTTGCACATTTTAATGTGATCGATGGACTCTCTCCTTTGCTGTTTCTTATATTCTACTAGTAGGTCTATTAATGCAAAGGAACATGCATCCAATATCAAGTTCCATTTTTTAATAAAGTCCACATCTGTTACCAAGGATGAGGGGAATTTCCTTATTCTTAACCCTCTTGGGATCCTTTTCTGTCGTTTATACATTAGGAAAGTCTTTATGTCCAAATCTAATTTAATGTCCTTTCTTCTAAGTTCATCCATTTGAAAGAAAAGGCCATCTAATGAGTTCTCATTTTCTAATAATATATTGTCCACCTCCTGATCATAGCCCTGTAATGTAGCTTCCAGGTCTTTAAATACGAATCCTTGTATAGGTTCTGACATTGTTATAATCTGTTGTAACTCCAATTTGTGTGAAATATTCACCAGTTTTAACAGTGTACAGTCTGTGTTACCAGAATAGCTTAAAACAATAGAAAGATGTGTAATTGCTGATACACTTATAAGTGAGCAGTTCACAATATGTATAACGATAATACATAGTCAAACAAACTGGGAAAAAATGAAGGGTGCACAGGCTTATGTAATCTCCCCAGACATATACAAAACACGGTAGGGGACAGCACTCTCAGAACGGACTGGGTGCACATCCCATGACCCTGTAACATGCACAGCCCTGGGTGCAAGACACAGCACTCTCAGGAAGCTGCACTGTTCACAGAGACACAGGCAGTTAACCCCAGACAGGTCTGGGGGCACGGCCCAAATGGGTAAATTAAAAAAAATATATACGATAGTATAACACACAGAGAAAGTCCAGCACTCACAAGCTCACAACTAAGATAAAAAGTAACAATGGAAGAGTTAGTTATCGCATTTGGCCAAATGGGACAAGCCCAGGTACCACGTCAAGGTCTCTTCCAAAACCTGGGTCCCTAAACAGCCACACAATGCAGGCTCACAGTCAAACAAACTGGGAAAAAATGAAGGGTGCACAGGCTTATGTAATCTCCCCAGATATATACAAAACACGGTAGGGGACAGCACTCTCAGGCCGGACTGGGTGCACATCCCATGACCCTGTAACATGCACAGCCCTGGGTGCACAATAGCACTCTCAGGAAGCTGCACTGTCCACAGAGCCACAGGAAGTTAACCCCAGACAGGTCTGGGTGCACGGCTCTAATGGGTAAATTACAAAAAATATATATACGATAATATAGCACACAGAAAAAGTCCAGCACTCACTTAAAAGCTAACAACTAAGATAAAAAGTAACAATGGAAGAGTTAGTTACTGCATCTGGCCAAATGGGACAAGCCCAGGTACCCATTTGAAGCATTGAGACAAGCCCAGGTACCCTGAAGCATTGAGACAAGCCCAGGCACCCATTTGAAGCATTGAGACAAGCCCAGGTACCCTGAAGCATTGAGAGTTTTAGTGTTATTTGAGCAGATGACTCAAATAACACTGAAACTCTCAATGCTTCAGGGTTTCTTATAAAGGAAAGGCTATCGTCTACCAGTGGATCTCTGAGGGCTGATGAGCAGATCACAAGACTGTTGTGTGATTTCCCACAAAAACAGGAGAAGAATATCCCAAAGGCACCAAAAAGAAAGAAGTACCATACTCTAAGAAGTACCATACTCCAACTGGTCACCAAGGGACAAACATCTTTAACACAGACAGGGATTTATTCCCCTCAATGCTCCTTACATACCTCACATATTTGAGGTTCTAAAAGGTGAGCAATATTCTTACTTATTGTACTATATTGTTAACTAGTATAGTCATTCTGCACCATAAATTGTTCTCTGTTTTTGTTTCCTCTATTCTATGAGCGCTGCAGTTTGGAACCCTCAACTCTCACCCTTTAGAATTCATTCCATTTGATGATAGTGGAATCTCCAAACTAAGCAGCCTTTGAAATACATTAGGAGAAACTCCAAAAAGGGCAAAATAACTATTTGCATAACACACAGCACAAGCCAAAACATCCAATCCTTTTCACACACACACACACACACACACACACACACACACACACACACACACACACACACACACACATATATATATAAAATTAGGAAGAAGAAAAGCGAGGAACTGCAAAACTCTTTTCCAAAGTGGGTAATTTATTGAGCAGACAAGTGAGAGACACAGTCACAGTGTCACATATACACACACACACACACATATACACAGTGTTCTCCCCGGGCCTTTTTAATGGGTGCACCACCCGGCTGATTTTACTGACTACCCAGCTAAAATATTAGCCAAAAATTAAGCTAAAATGAGCTAATAATATTAATTTATTTTCAATGTTTATTGCTCAAATTATCATTTAAGGGACAGTCAACACAAAAATTGTTATTGTTTAAAAATATAGATAATGCCTTTACTACCTATTCCCCAGTTTTGCACAAAAAACACAGTTATATTAGCATACTTTACAAACTTTAAACCTCTAAATTTCTGTATATTTCTAAGTTCCTAAAGACAGTCCCATGATCCCATGCTTTTGTATTTGCTTTTCACATCAGGAGAAGCTAGTTCATATGAGCCATATAGATAACATTGTGCTGACGCCCGTGGATTCTAACAACACAGCACTAATTGGCTTAAATGCAAGTCACTAGATAAAGTCATGTGATCAGGGGGCCATCAGAAGATGCTTAGAAACAAGGTAATCACAGAGGTAAAAGGTGTATTAATATAACCATGTTTTCTGTGCAAACTGGGGAATGGGTAATAATGGGACTATCTATCTTTTAAAACAATAACAAAATTCGAGTTAACTGTCCCTTTAAATAAATATATGTTAAATTATGCAACTAATTTGTGCTTTGTATAGCAGAATATGTTATAATATTAGAAAGTATTACACTGCCCCCACTCAGCTACTTTATAATGCCACCCGGCTGGCTAACTCTTCTGTGGAGAAGAGATACACATATATATAATTATATTAAGGAGAGTAGGTTGGCCACAATTAGGTAACACCTCCCTGATACAAAGTCATGTAACCCAGTCAACATGCTTACTGTTCCATTCCTTCCTGGTAAAGTTTTGATACAATTGCCATTGTTTGTGTTACAGTATTTAGTGACACTCTGACTTTGTTGTTGTGGCAGCACAATGCCTGAAAAAGAATGACATGACCAACTAAAAAAAAATCCTGTTTACATAATATAAGACAGTAGCAAATGTAAAAATAACATTTTGAAGTGTCAGGTTACCATTACACGCACTTGCTTTTGTATTAAAACCCTCTCCGTCCAAAATGTCAATTAGAATAGAGCATCTACTGGAGAGGCAGCGGATTAAAGGGACGCTATAATCGAAATTGAAAGTGAGATTAGTACAAAAGCGTGCGTCCCTGCTTTTCAACAAAATATACCAAGAGAATGAATAAAAAATTATAATAGAAGTAAATTAGAAAGTTGTTTAAAATTGTATGCACTATCTGAATAGTGGAAGAAACTGTTGGGCTTCATATCCCTTTAATAAAAACGGATATGGTCCTTCCACTCATATACAGAGAATAATGGTTATATATAAGTTAGCTTGTAGACTAATCAAACAATATTTGTCCTGGATTTAATAAAAGCAATACTTATACCTCGCTGAAATTACTTACTGCAGCATTGCACCTTGAACATTTGGGAATTTAGCAAAGTTTTTACCCATCCCTCATCACAGCTGGGATTTGCAAGATGAGCTCCATTATAATCAATCTAGAATCTATAATATATGTTCACCTCTCACTGCATAAAATTAGTTCCATTGTCAAAGATACCAGCATTGTAAAAACAAATTCAAAACCAACAAAATAACAAATGCCCTCAATAAAACAGTTAATATATACAATCCCAAAGGAGATCCAGCACCAAAGCAGAACATGCCAAAGGGTTACTGCATACCTTATAAAATATCAGAGTTCAAAGAAAAGGCAGCACCATCAAGTTCATCATTAAACTTCTTTTATTCCTTTTAACCAGGAACAGGTATAAAATATCAGGACTACGTTTCGGGTTGTTAATCCTTAGTCATGTCTGTGGTACAATAAAGTGCATTACTTTAAATACCTTAGCACAGGTGTCAAACTCCTCCCATCTCATCATGACATCATTAGTCAAGTAAGTTAAAGGGACATCATCCCCCAACACAATTCATAAACATAATTACACCACACCATTAAAAATACAGAATATTAGAAAACAGTCAATACAATTATTTTACAAAAATGTATTTAAATCATAATCTCAATTCATCTCCTTAGGGGTTAATGCATCAAGTTTGTGAATCCATAGCATCTCCCTCTTTTTGAAAAGGGATTCCCTATTCTGTCCCCTTCTGGGAGGAGGTTCCCAATCAATAATCTGGAACCTCAGTTGTTCAATGGAGTGGCCAGCCTCCAAAAATGGCATGCTACTGGCGCCTCAACATATTTCCTCCTGATGCTAGACTTGTTTCCCCAATATAAATTTCGGCACATGGACATTTAATTATGTACACCACAAACTTAGCATTGCAAGTAAAGTATCCACTATACTTTCTACCAGTATATGGAAAAAATTGTCACCCTTGACCTGGCAGCGACAACTGGAGCAGCTACAGCAAGGAAAACAATCCTTCTTTTGACTTGTCAGATAACCCGTATTATCTCTCTTTAGACTACCCACATCTGCTCTAACCAAAGAGTCCCTTAGATTAGGAGGGCGGGTATAGGCTGGCATAGGGGCATTTGCAAAAATCTCTACCCCCTTATTATATGCCAATGGTGTCTAATAATACGTTGGATATAAGGACTAATGGTATTAAATTCTGAAACAAAAACATAGAGGCAGGCACTGATTCCATATTGACCAACATTTCTATCTATTTAGATAAAGTGCTGAGGCCTTTTGTGACACAATCCCTTACACACATTAGGGATACTAGTGATTTCCTGTTAAAAATTGATGGGCTGACAGATAACTATGATAATTGCATTTTATATAGTCTTGACATCGTGAGTTTGTACACATCCAATACACACAATAGTGGTATTGATGTGATTAAGTGTATACTAGCTGGAAGTAAGAAATTTGATATTTTTGAACAACAGTTCCTGATAGAACTTTTGGAAACTATTTTATATTATAATTACTTTTTGTTTCAGGACACCTTTCACATCCAACGCCAAGGTACAGCAATGGTCCAATGTCGCCCCTACCTATGCTAACCTGTATATGAACTGGTATGAAGAACATTTGGTATTTGTGGATAAGATTTTCCATCTATATGGCACCACATGGTGGCGCTATATAGATGACGTCTTTGGCATTTGTTTGGGCGACGTTGGATCCCTAACAAAGTTTGTGGAGATGTTGAATAATAACTCGAGATTTATTAAATTTACACTTACTTGGAGTGAAGAGAGTGTCAATTTCTTAGACACAAAAGTGTACAAACACAATGGCCATTTATACACGGACCTATTTCGTAAAGAGAATGATCGTAACACCTTGCTCCATTATAATAGTGCCCATCAGGGCCGCCACTAGAAATTTTGACTTAACCATTGATCAGGCCCACCCCCCCTCTCCTTTGACATGTGCAATTTTTGACCAAGTGACTAAAACGTATATGCACTTTATTCTATATAATAGTGTCTATTTAAACTTGGAAATGTTGTAAAGGTAGTAACATACACTGAAACACACACACACACACACTCACACATAAGGATTCACATATAGACACTCTAGAAAACACGCAAAGAAACTCAGACACAGACACCCAAACAGACACTTAGCACTTGTTTACATTGACCTGACAAGTAATGAGGTACACTTCAGTTTTGTAAAAAAAGGAGAATTAGAAAAAAAATATGGAGTTCTGATTATCTTTTTGTAAAGGAAGATGCCAACTAAATGATGACAACAGAATGCAGTGGCTGAAAGGAAGGGCCCTTAACTGCCTAAACAATAATTTAACGGTTAAATGGTAGATTGGTGACTTCCAGAAAGGTCTCATTAGTCTCAAAGTCTGTAGAAAGATGTGAATAATCAGTAGTAAGGTCAAAATGTCCTAAAAAGGAACAGACAATGGACACACACACACACAAACTCAAACTTGCACATAAACCCAAGGAAACACCAACAGATACAGCCTCAGAAAACACACAAAGACATACACACACACAGAGACACCCACAGAAAACACAGAAAGACATACATACACACCCTCACTTAGACATCCACAGAAAACACACAAACACACAAAGACATACACACACCCTCACAGAAACACCCACAGAAAATACACACCCTCACAGAGACATCCACAGAAAACACAGACATACATAGACACACACACACACACACCCTCACAGAGACATCCACAGAAAACACAGACATACACACCCAACCTCACAGAGGCATCCAGAGAAAATACACAAAGACAAACACACTCCCACCCTCACAGAGACACCCATAGAAAAAGCTCAAAGACATATGCACACACCCTCACAGAAATGCACAGAAAATGCACAAAGACATACGCACACACCCTCACAGAGATACCAACAGAAAAAAATACATACACACTCATAGAGACACAAACCAAAGCACAAAGACATAAACACAGACACCCACAGAAACACTCACAGGAGGAAACATGTATGCACCTTGCATCCCCTAAATCAACAGTGTGTGACATGCATGATAAAGAAAATGCAGACATTAAGAGATCACTTTTTAAAGAATCATATTTGTAAATGTGCAAACAAAAATAATTCTGTGAATTCAAAATTGTACATTAATGATCTGGGTAGATGGCTAGATGAAGAAAAGTACTTTTAAAAGGTTGACATATGTTTGTTTGATATTTTCCCCATTTTCCCCAACCAAGAGCACCACTTCAAATATAGTGAACAAATGTTCCCATCTGTCAGCTGTACTTGTAGATTTTGAAAATGCTGTACTCTATATGGTCTTGGGGGAACCATAAGCTGTGGTACTCATACCATTAGATCTGGTTAAATGCAGGATTTAAACTTGCTGGTATGCATTTCAAAATTAAGTCAGCTGTAGAGTAAACTGAACAGTTTTAAGTTAACCTGTCTCATTTCCAACACTGAGCAATCTTAGTCTGAGAGTATAACATGTTATGCAGATGTAAGAATCTTAGATAAAATGCCCCCTTGTATCTGGAAAGTCCTTGCATAAAGGGGCAGTAAACTGGAATGTAATATATATAATTTGTGTATTGAGGAGGAAACATTTCTGCATGGTTTTAAATATAGAATTTCTACAGCATTGTCAAATAATCTTAAATACATTGCTGCTAAAAAAATGTGTTTTTATGAACCGCTGGCCCCACCATACAACTACTACCACACTGAAGTTACAATCTTAAATTGCACAAAGAAATAAAAAACATTTGCTAAGTAATTCCTACCTCCTCTGCAAATGAAAGTGATCAGCCGTCTGACTCAGGCCCACACTCTGCAAACAAAGTGCCAAGCCTGTCTCACACTGTGCCTAGTGGTTTAGTGCACACTCAGAAATCCTCTCAAATGCTAATACTTTACTCCTTGTAATAACATTTCCCATGCTTAATTAGCACTCTGCTGTAGTACCCACTGGTGGCTGCCATGGGGCCCCCCTAGCCCATTGGGCCCCTGACAGGAGTCACCCCCTGATGGCGGCCCTGGTGCCCATCCGCCTACATTAAAACAATCAGTGCCAAAAAGCCAACTCCTGAGAGTGAGGAGAATAGTAAAAGATGAAGTTTTGGTGAATGATAGGTTAATTGATGAGGGCAAGCGTTTTTTTGGAAAGGGGTTATCCTGTAGAGCTTATTAATAGGAATATAGCAGAAGTGAGAAGAACAAAACGTGATGAGGCCCTCAAGCTGAGAAAAAAAATAAAGAAGATAGAATGTTTTTTGTTTTAGAATTTAATACCCTTAGTCCTGATATCCAACGTATTATTAGACACCATTAGCATATAATAAGGGATTGTAATCCAAGGCTAAAGATTTTTGCAAATGCCCCTATGCCAGCCTATACCCACCCTCCTAATCTAAGGAACTCTTTGGTTAAAGCAGATGTGCGGAGTCTAAAGAGAGATAGTACGGGTTTTCTGAAAAGTCAAAAGAAGGGTTGTTTTCCTTGTCTTGGCTGCTCCAGTTGTGGCAGCCTAGTAAAGGGTGACAATTTTCCCATCCATATACTGGTAGACAGTATGGTATTAATGGATACTTTACCTGCAATGCTACCTTTGTGGTGTACCTTTTTAATGTCCATGTGCCAAAATTTATATCGGGGAAACGACCCAAATGGTACGCAACAGAATTGTGCAGCACAAATCTAGCATCAGAAGGAAAAATGTTGAGGTGCCAGTAGCATGCCATCTTTTGGAGGCTGGCCAATCCATTGCACAACTGAGGTTCCAGATTATTGATTGGGAACCTCCTCCCAGAAGGGGACAGAATAGGGAATCCTATTAAAAAAGAGGGAGATGGTATGGATCCACAAACTTGATGCATTAACCCCTACCTAAGGGGATAAATAGAGATTATGATTTAAATCAATTTTTGTAAAATAATTGTATTGACTGTTTTCTAATATTCTGTATTTTTAATGCTGTGGTGTAATTATGTTTATGTATTGTGTTGGGGGATGATGTCCCTTTAACTTACTTGACTAATGATGTCATGATGAGATGGGAGGAGTTTGACACCTGTGCTAAGATATTTAAGGTGATGCACTTTATTGTACCACAGACGTGACTAAGGGTTAACAACCCGAAATGTAGTCCTGATATTTTATACCTGCTCCTGGTTAAAAGGAATAAAAGAAGTTTGCTGATGAACTTGATGGTACTGCCTTTTGTTTGAACTCTCAATAAAACAGTTCACAATAATATATGCTTAAAAGAAAACTTTTAAAATAAATAAAAAGGAAAGAAAACTGAAAACTTGTTAGCTTTACAAATGCAAAACACGACCGCAGGGCAAGATACTTCAGGGGGTGCAATACAGTCTTCATTATTTTCTGAACGCTTAGCCAAGGTTTAAAGTTAAAAAACATATCCCCCCATTTTTCTTTCTTCAAGATTTCCAAGATGCCTCTTGCTCTATCCTATGAGATTATTTTTTTATAACAAGTCAGACATGCAAATATTCTACACTTATAGACATTTACATTGACTGTGTTTCAAGTCTGTTTCTGAAGTAATGATACACTAGTAAAAGAGAAGTACAATGAATTTAGAATATGAGCTCACGTTCGCCGTAAGGCCCCTCAGCAAACTCACAAACTTCGATGAATATAGCCCATTGTAAAGACTGTTGTAGGGTGTCAGGGATCTGCATCCTTTTTGAAGGGACTGGAAAATTATGTTCAGGAATAAATTACATGAAAAGCAGGCAAAATAATCAAAAGTGTATTGCATGAGTAACTATTTTATAGAGCATTTAAATTTGCCTGAAAAGGGGTCATTGAAATAAAAGTTAAACTTACTTTCAGACAGAGCATGAAATTTTAATATCAATGTATTAGAGAGGGTGCTAAAAAATATCAAGCATTGTAAATAACTTTGCTTTTCTCAAAGTTACTGAGCACAATATATCAATCAAATAATGAGAGATGAGAGAGACTTAGCTCTGCTAATTAACGGCTAGATTACGAGTTTTGCGTTAGGAGCTGTGCGGTGCTAACGAGCATTTTTTAATCACTGCTCACTTACCTACAGTGCTGGTATTACGGGTTTTTACAAACCCAACGTTAACAGGCAAGAAGTGAGCGTAGACCAAAATTGAGCTCCATACCACACTCCAATACCAGCGCTGCTTAAGTCAGCGGTGAGCTGGTCGTACGTGCTCGTGCACGATTTCCCCATAGACATCAATGGCGAGAGCCGGCTGAGAAAAAGTCTAACACCTGTCAAAAAGCAGCGTAAAGCTCAGTAACACAGCCCCATTGATTCCTATGGGCAAACACATTTTATGTTTACACCTAACACCCTAACATGAACCCCGAGTCTAAACACCCCTAATCTTACACTTATTAACCCCTAATCTGCCTTCCCTAACATCGCCGCCAACTACATTATACTTATTAACCCCTAATCTGCCGCCCCCAATGTCGCCGCAACCTACCTACACTTATTAACCCCTAATCTGCCTCCCCCAATGTCGCCGCCACTATATTACATTTATTAACCCCTAAACCTAAGTCTAACCCTAACCCTAATACCCCCTAATTGAAATATAATTTAAATAAATCTAAATAAAATTACTATCATTAACTACATTATTCCTATTTAAAACTAAATACTTACCTGTAAAATAAACCCTAAGCTAGCTACAATATAATTAATAGTTACATTGTAGCTATCTTAGGCCTAGATTTGGAGTTTGGCGGTAGCCGTGAAAACCAGCGTTAGAGGCTCCTAACGCTGGTTTTAGGCTACCTCCGGTATTTGGAGTCACTCAAAAAAGGGTCTAACGCTCACTTTTCAGCCGCGACTTTTCCATACCGCAGATCCCCTTACGTCAATTGCGTATCCAATCTTTTCAATGGGATTTTTCTAACTCCGGTATTTAGAGTCGTGTCTGAAGTGAGCGTTAGAATTCTAACGACAAAACTCCAGCCGCAGAAAAAAGTCAGTAGTTAAGAGCTTTCTGGGCTAACGCCGGTTCATAAAGCTCTTAACTACTGTACTCTAAAGTACACTAACACCCATAAACTAACTATGTACCCCTAAACCGAGGCCCCCCCACATCGCCACCACTCGATTAAATTTTTTTAACCCCTAATCTGCCGACCGCCACCTACGTTATCCTTATGTACCCCTAATCTGCTGCCCCTAACACCGCTGACCCCTATATTATATTTATTAACCCCTAACCTGCCCCCCACAACGTCGCAGCCAGCTACCTACAATAATTAACCCCTAATCTGTCGACCGCAAAGCGCCGCTACTTAAGTTATCCTTATGTACCCCTAATCTGCTGCCCCTAACACCGCCGACCCCTATATTATATTTATTAACCCCTAATCTGCCCCCCTCAACATCGCCTCCACCTGCCTACACTTATTAACCCCTAATCTGCCGAGCGGACCGCACCGCTACTATAATAAAGTTATTAACCCCTAATCCGCCTCACTAACCCTATAATAAATAGTATTAACCCCTAATCTGCCCTCCCTAACATCGCAGACACCTAACTTCAATTATTAACCCCTAATCTGCCGACCGGAGCTCACTGCTATTCTAATAAATGTATTAACCCCTAAAGCTAAGTCTAACCCTAACTAACACCCCCCTAACTTAAATATAATTTAAATCTAACGAAATTAATTAACTCTTATTAAATAAATTATTCCTATTTAAAGCTAAATACTTACCTGTAAAATAAATCCTAATATAGCTACAATATAAATTATAATTATATTATAGCTATTTTAGGATTTATATTTATTTTACAGGTAACTTTGTATTTATTTTAACCAGGTACAATAGCTATTAAATAGTTAAGAACTATTTAATAGCTAAAATAGTTAAAATAATTACAAAATTACCTGTAAAATAAATCCTAACCTAAGTTACAATTAAACCTAACACTATACTATCATTAAATTAATTAAATAAAATACCTACAATTACCTACAATTAAACCTAACACTACACTATCAATTCATTAATTAAATACAATACCTACAAATAACTACAATGAAATAAACTAACTAAAGTACAAAAAATAAAAAAGAACTAAGTTACAAAAAATAAAAAAATATTTACAAACATAAGAAAAATATTACAACAATTTTAAACTAATTACACCTACTCTAAGCCCCCTAATAAAAGAACAAAGACCCCCAAAATAAAAAATGCCGTACCCTATTCTAAATTACTAAAGTTCAAAGCTCTTTTACCTTACCAGCCCTGAACAGGGCCCTTTGCGGGGCATGCCCCAAGAAGTTCAGCTCTTTTGCCTGTAAAAAAAAACATACAATACCCCCCCCAACATTACAACCCACCACCCACATACCCCTAATCTAACCCAAACCCCCCTTAAATAAACCTAACACTAAGCCCCTGAAGATCATCCTACCTTGTCTTCACCTCACCGGGTATCACCGATCGGTCCTGGCTCCAAAATCTTCATCCAACCCAAGCGGGGGTTGGCGATCCATCATCCGGTGGCTGAAGAGGTCCAGAAGAGGCTCCAAAGTCTTAATCCTATCCGGGAAGAAGAGTAGATCCGGACCGGCAACCATCATCTTCCAAGCGGCATCTTCTATCTTCATCCGATGAGGACCGGCTCCATCCTGAAGACCTCCACCGCGGACACATCTTCATCCGGCGACGTCCAACTGAAGAATGACGGTTCCTTTAAGGGACGTCATCCAAGATGGCGTCCCTCGAATTCCGATTGGCTGATAGGATTCTATCAGCCAATCGGAATTAAGGTAGGAATATTCTGATTGGCTGATGGAATCAGCCAATCAGAATCAAGTTCAATCCGATTGGCTGATCCAATCAGCCAATCAGATTGAGCTCGCATTCTATTGGCTGTTCCGATCAGCCACCGGATGATGGATCGCCAGCCCCCGCTTGGGTTGGATGAAGATTTTGGAGCCAGGACCGATCGGTGATACCCGGTGAGGTGAAGACAAGGTAGGATGATCTTCAGGGGCTTAGTGTTAGGTTTATTTAAGGGGGGTTTGGGTTAGATTAGAGGTATGTGGGTGGTGGGTTGTAATGTTGGGGGGGGTATTGTATGTTTTTTTATACAGGCAAAAGAGCTGAACTTCTCGGGGCATGCCCCGCAAAGGGCCCTGTTCAGGACTGGTAAGGTAAAAGAGCTTTGAACTTTAGTAATTTAGAATAGGGTAGGGCATTTTTTATTTTGGGGGTCTTTGTTATTTTATTAGGGGGCTTAGAGTAGGTGTAATTAGTTTAAAATTGTTGTAATATTTTTCTTATGTTTGTAAATATTTTTTTATTTTTTGTAACTTAGTTCTTTTTTATTTTTTGTACTTTAGTTAGTTTATTTCATTGTAGTTATTTGTAGGTATTGTATTTAATTAATGTATTGATAGTGTAGTGTTAGGTTTAATTGTAGGTAATTGTAGGTATTTTATTTAATTAATTTAATGATAGTATAGTGTTAGGTTTAATTGTAACTTAGGTTAGGATTTATTTTACAGGTAATTTTGTAATTATTTTAACTATTTTAGCTATTAAATAGTTCTTAACTATTTAATAGCTATTGTACCTGGTTAAAATAAATACAAAGTTACCTGTAAAATAAATATAAATCCTAAAATAGCTATAATATAATTATAATTTATATTGTAGCTATATTAGGATTTATTTTACAGGTAAGTATTTAGCTTTAAATAGGAATAATTTATTTAATAAGAGTTAATTAATTTCGTTAGATTTAAATTATATTTAAGTTAGGGAGGTGTTAGTGTTAGGGTTAGACTTAGCTTTAGGGGTTAATACATTTATTAGAATAGCGGTGAGCTCCGGTCGGCAGATTAGGGGTTAATAATTGAAGTTAGGTGTCGGCGATGTTAGGGAGGGCAGATTAGGGGTTAATACTATTTATTATAGGGTTAAGGAGGCGGATTAGGGGTTAATATCTTTATTATGATAGTGGTGCAGTCCGCTCGGCAGATTAGGGGTTAATAAGTGTAGGCAGGTGGAGGCGACGTTGTGGGGGGCAGATTAGGGGTTAATAAATATAATATAGGGGTCGGCGGTGTTAGGGGCAGCAGATTAGGGGTACATAAGGATAATGTAAGTAGCGGCGTTTTACGGAGCGGCAGATTAGGGGTTAAAAATAATATGCAGGGGTCATCGATAGCGGGGGCGGCAGATTAGGGGTTAATAAGTGTAAGGCTAGGGGTGTTTAGACTCGGGGTACATGTTAGGGTGTTAGGTGCAGACGTAGGAAGTGTTTCCCCATAGCAAACAATGGGGCTGCGTTAGGAGCTGAACGCGGCTTTTTTGCAGGTGTTAGTTGCACGAGCACGTTTTTGAGGCTGGCCGCGTCCGTAAGCAACTCTGGTATCGAGAGTTGAAGCTGCGTTAAATATGCTCTACGCTCCTTTTTTGGAGCCTAACGCAGCCTTTATGTGGACTCTCAATACCAGAGTTATTTTTATGGTGCGGCCAGAAAAAAGCCAGCGTTAGCTACGCGGGTCCTTACCGACAAAACTCTAAATCTAGCCGATAGGGTTTATTTTTATTTTACAGGCAAGTTTGTATTTATTTTAACTAGGTAGAATAGTTATTAAATAGTTATTAACTAATTATCTAAAATAAATACAAATGTACCTGTAAAATAAATTCTAACCTACGTTACACTAACACCTAACACTACACTACAATTAAATAAATTACCTAAATTAAATACAATTAAATAAATTAAATTATCTAAATCACACACAAAATCAAAACACTAAATTACAGAAAATATAAAACAAATGACAGATCTTTAAACTAATTACACCTAATCTAATAGCCCTATCAAAATAAAAAAGCCCCCTCCAAAATAAAAAAAACCCCCTAAACTAACCTAAAAAATAAACCCACCGAATACACCCTTAAAAAATGCTAACACTAACCCACGAAGATTCACTTACCGGGAGAAGTCTTCATCCAAGCGGCAAGATGTCCTCAACGAAGCCGGCAGAAGTGGTCCTCCAGACAGGCAGAAGTGATCCTCCAGACGGGCAGAAGTCTTCATCCAGACGGCATCTGCTATCTTCATCCTTCCGGCGCGGAGCGGGTCCATCTTCAAGACATCCGACGTGGAGCATCCTCTTCAAACGACGGCTTCTTCGTAATGAATATCTCTTTAAGTGACGTCATCCAAGATGGCGTTCCTTAGATTCCGATTTGCTGATAGAATTCTATCAGCCAATCCGAATTAAGGTAGAACAAATCCTATTGGATGATGCAATCAGCCAATAGGATTGAGCTGGCATTCTATTGGCTGTTCCAATCAGCCAATAGAATGCAAGCTCAATCCTATTGGCTGTTTGGACCAGCCAATAGGATTGAAGTTCAATCCTATTGGCTGATTTTTTTCTACCTTAATTCCGATTGGCTGATAGAATACTATCAGCCAATCAGAATCTAAGGGACACCATCTTGAATGACGTCACTTAAAGAGATATTCATTACAAAGAAGCCGTCGTTTGAAGAGGATGCTCAGCGTCGGATATCTTGAAGATGGAGCCGCTCCGCGTCGGAAGGATGAAGATAGAATATGCCGTCTGGATGAAGACTTCTGCCCGTCTGGAGGACCACTTCTGCCGGCTTCGTTGAGGACATCTTGCCGCTTGGATGAAGACTTCTCCCGGTAAGTGAATCTTCGGGGGTTAGTGCTAGGATTTTTTTAAGGGTGTATTGGGTTGGTTTATTTTTTAGGTTAGGGCTTTGGGCCTGCAATAGAGCTAAATGACCTTTTAAGGGCAATGCCCATCCAAATGCCCTTTTCAGGGCAATGGGGAGCTTAGGTTTTTTTTAGTTAGCTTTTATTTGGGGGGGTTAGTTGTGTGGGTGGTGGGTTTTACTGTTGGGGGGTGTTTGTATTTTTTTTTTACAGGAAAAAGAGCTGATTTCTTTGGGGCAATGCCCCACAAAAACATAATTTATGCTTACCTGATAAATTCCTTTCTTCTGTAGTGTGATCAGTCCACGGGTCATCATTACTTCTGGGATATTACTCCTCCCCAACAGGAAGTGCAAGAGGATTCACCCAGCAGAGCTGCATATAGCTCCTCCCCTCTACGTCACTCCCAGTCATTCGACCAAGGACCAACGAGAAAGGAAAAGCCAAGGGTGAAGTGGTGACTGGAGTATAAATTAAAAAATATTTACCTGCCTTAAAAACAGGGCGGGCCGTGGACTGATCACACTACAGAAGAAAGGAATTTATCAGGTAAGCATAAATTATGTTTTCTTCTGTTAAGTGTGATCAGTCCACGGGTCATCATTACTTCTGGGATACCAATACCAAAGCAAAAGTACACGGATGACGGGAGGGATAGGCAGGCTCTTTATACAAAAGGAACCACTGCCTGAAGAACCTTTCTCCCAAAAATAGCCTCCGATGAAGCAAAAGTGTCAAATTTGTAAAATTTGGAAAAAGTATGAAGCGAAGACCAAGTTGCAGCCTTGCAAATCTGCTCAACAGAGGCCTCATTCTTGAAGGCCCAAGTGGAAGCCACAGCTCTAGTAGAATGAGCTGTAATTCTTTCGGGAGGCTGCTGTCCAGCAGTCTCATAAGCTAAGCGAATTATGCTACGAAGCCAAAAAGAAAGAGAGGTAGCAGAAGCTTTTTGACCTCTCCTCTGCCCAGAGTAAACGACAAACAGAGAAGACGTTTGTCGAAATTCCTTAGTTGCCTGTAAGTAAAATTTTTGAGCACGGACTACATCCAGGTTGTGCAGTAGACGTTCCTTCTTCGAAGAAGGATTTGGGCACAAAGAAAGAACAACAATCTCTTGATTGATATTCCTGTTAGTAACTACCTTAGGTAAGAACCCAGGTTTAGTACGCAGAACTACCTTATCCGAATGAAAAATCAAATAAGGAGAATCACAATGTAAGGCTGATAATTCAGAGACTCTTCGAGCCGAGGAAATAGCCATTAAAAATAGAACTTTCCAAGATAACAACTTAATATCAATGGAATGAAGGGGTTCAAACGGAACGCCCTGTAAAACATTAAGAACCAGGTTTAAACTCCATGGTGGAGCAACAGTTTTAAACACAGGCTTAATCCTGGCCAAAGCCTGACAAAAAGCCTGGACGTCAGGAACCTCTGACAGACGTTTGTGTAACAGAATGGACAGAGCTGAGATCTGTCCCTTTAATGAACTAGCAGATAAACCCTTTTCTAAACCTTCTTGTAGAAAACACAATATCCTAGGAATCCTAACCTTACTCCAAGAGTAACCTTTGGATTCACACCAATATAGGTATTTACGCCATATCTTATGGTAAATCTTTCTGGTAACAGGTTTCCTAGCCTGTATTAAGGTATCAATAACTGACTCAGAAAACCCACGTCTTGATAAAATCAAGCGTTCAATTTCCAAGCAGTCAGCTTCAGAGAAGTTAGATTTTGATGTTTGAAGGGACCCTGTATCAGAAGGTCCTGTTTCAGAGGTAGAGACCAAGGTGGACAGGATGACATGTCCACCAGGTCCGCATACCAAGTCCTGCGTGGCCACGCAGGTGCTATTAGAATCACTGATGCTCTCTCTTGTTTGATTCTGGCAATCAATCGAGGAAGCATCGGGAAGGGTGAAAACACGTAAGCCATCCTGAAGTCCCAAGGTGCTGTCAGGGCATCTATCAGGACTGCTCCTGGATCCCTGGATCTGGACCCGTAACGAGGAAGCTTGGCGTTCTGTCGAGACGCCATGAGATCTATCTCTGGTTTGCCCCAACGTCGAAGTATTTGGGCAAAGACCTCCGGATGAAGTTCCCACTCCCCCGGATGAAAAGTCTGACGACTTAAGAAATCCGCCTCCCAGTTCTCCACTCCCGGGATGTGGATTGCTGACAGGTGGCAAGAGTGAGACTCTGCCCAGCGAATTATCTTTGATACTTCCATCATAGCTAGGGAGCTTCTTGTCCCTCCCTGATGGTTGATGTAAGCTACAGTCGTGATGTTGTCCGACTGAAACCTGATGAACCCCCGAGTTGTCAACTGGGGCCAAGCCAGGAGGGCATTGAGAACTGCTCTCAATTCCAGAATGTTTATTGGCAGGAGACTCTCCTCCTGACTCCATTGTCCCTGAGTCTTCAGAGAATTCCAGACGGCACCCCAACCTAGAAGGCTGGCGTCTGTTGTTACAATTGTCCAGTCTGGTCTGCTGAATGGCATCCCCCTGGACAGATGTGGCCGAGAAAGCCACCATAGAAGAGAATTTCTGGTCTCTTGATCCAGATTCAGAGAAGGGGATAAGTCTGAGTAATCCCCATTCCACTGACTTAGCATGCACAGTTGCAGTGGTCTGAGGTGTAAGCGTGCAAAGGGTCCATTGCCGCTACCATTAAGCCGATTACCTCCATGCATTGAGCCACTGACGGGTGTTGAATGGAATGAAGGGTGCGGCAAGCACTTTGAAGTCTTGTTAGCCTGTCCTCTGTCAGGTAAATCTTCATTTCTACAGAATCTATAAGAGTCCCCAGGAAGGGAACTCTTGTGAGTGGAACGAGTGAACTTTTCTTTTCGTTCACCTTCCATCCATGTGACCTTAGAAATGCCAGTACTAACTCTGTATGAGACTTGGCAGTTTGAAAGCTTGAAGCTTGTATCAGAATGTCGTCTAGGTATGGAGCTACCGAGATTCCCCGCGGTCTTAGTACCGCCAGAAGAGCACCCAGAACCTTTGTGAAGATTCTTGGAGCTGTAGCCAATCCGAATGGAAGAGCCACAAACTGGTAATGCCTGTCTAGGAAGGCAAACCTTAGGTACCGGTAATGATCTTTGTGAATCGGTATGTGAAGGTAAGCATCTTTTAAATCTACAGTGGTCATGTACTGACCCTCTTGGATCATAGGTAAAATTGTCCGAATAGTCTCCATCTTGAACGATGGAACTCTTAGGAATTTGTTTAGGATCTTTAAGTCCAGGATTGGTCTGAAAGTTCCCTCTTTTTTGGGAACAACAAACAGATTTGAGTAAAACCCCTGTCCCTGTTCCGATCGTGGAACTGGATGGATTACTCCCATTAACAAGAGCTCTTGTACGCAGCGTAGAAACGCCTCTTTCTTTGTCTGGATTGTTGACAACCTTGACAGATGAAATCTCTCTCTTGGAGGAGAGTATTTGAAGTCCAGAAGGTATCCCTGAGATATTATCTCTAGCGCCCAGGGATCCTGGACATCTCTTGCCCAAGCCTGGGCGAAGAGAGAAAGTCTGCCCCCCACTAGATCCGATCCCGGATCGGGGGCCCTCAATTCATGCTGTTTTAGGGGCAGCAGCAGGTTTCCTGGTCTGCTTGCCCTTGTTCCTGGACTGGTTAGGTTTCCAGCCTTGTCTGTAGCGAGCAACAGCTCCTTCCTGTTTTGGTGCAGAGGAAGTTGATGCTGCTCCTGCTTTGAAATTACGAAAGGAACGAAAATTAGACTGTCTAGCCTTAGCTTTGGCTTTGTCCTGAGGCAGGGCATGGCCTTTACCTCCTGTAATGTCAGCGATAATCTCTTTCAACCCGGGCCCGAATAAGGTCTGCCCTTTGAAAGGTATATTAAGCAATTTAGACTTAGAAGTAACATCAGCTGACCAGGATTTTAGCCACAGCGCCCTGCGTGCCTGAATGGCGAATCCTGAATTCTTCGCCGTAAGTTTAGTAAGATGTACTACGGCCTCCGAAATGAATGAATTAGCTAGTTTAAGGACTCTAAGCCTGTCCGTAATGTCGTCCAGAGTAGCTGAACTAATGTTCTCTTCCAGAGACTCAATCCAGAATGCCGCTGCAGCCGTGATCGGCGCAATGCATGCAAGGGGTTGCAATATAAAACCTTGTTGAACAAACATTTTCTTAAGGTAACCCTCTAATTTTTTATCCATTGGATCTGAAAAAGCACAGCTATCCTCCACCGGGATAGTGGTACGCTTAGCTAAAGTAGAAACTGCTCCCTCCACCTTAGGGACCGTTTGCCATAAGTCCCGTGTGGTGGCGTCTATTGGAAACATTTTTCTAAATATCGGAGGGGGTGAGAACGGCACACCGGGTCTATCCCACTCCTTAGTAACAATTTCAGTAAGTCTCTTAGGTATAGGAAAAACCTCAGTACTCGCCGGTACCGCAAAATATTTATCCAACCTACACATTTTCTCTGGTATTGCAACTGTGTTACAATCATTCAGAGCCGCTAACACCTCCCCTAGTAATACACGGAGGTTTTCCAGTTTAAATTTAAAATTTGAAATATCTGAATCCAGTCTGTTTGGATCAGAACCGTCACCCACAGAATGAAGCTCTCCGTCCTCATGTTCTGCCACCTGTGACGCAGTGTCTGACATGGCCCTAATATTATCAGCGCACTCTGTTCTCACCCCAGAGTGATCACGCTTACCTCTTAGTTCTGGTAATTTAGCCAAAACTTCAGTCATAACAGTAGCCATATCCTGTAATGTGATTTGTAATGGCCGCCCAGATGTACTCGGCGCTACAATATCACGCACCTCCCGAGCGGGAGATGCAGGTACTGACACGTGAGGCGAGTTAGTCGGCATAACTCTCCCCTCGTTGTTTGGTGAAATTTGTTCAATTTGTACAGATTGACTTTTATTTAAAGTAGCATCAATACAGTTAGTACATAAATTTCTATTGGGCTCCACTTTGGCATTGCAACAAATGACACAGGTATCTTCCTCTGAATCAGACATGTTTAACACACTAGCAAATAAACTTGCAACTTGGAATACAATTCAATTAGAATAATATTAAAAACGTACTGTGCCTTTAAGAAGCACAGAAGATCTATGACAGTTGAAAATTAATAAATTGAAACAGTTATAGCCTCAATCCTTATAAACAACACAACTTTAGCAAGGTTTAATCCCATTAGCAAAGATAACAAATTCTGAAAGCAGGAAATAAATTACAGAATAAACGTTTTTTGTCTCAGTCAACTATAATTCTCACAGCTCTGCTGAGAAAAATTACCTCCCTCAAAATAAGTTTTGAAGACCCCTGAGCTCTGTAGAGATGAACCGGATCATGCAGGAAATACAATGAGCTGCTGACTGAAATATCTGATGCGTAGCAAAAGCGCCAAAAAACGGCCCCTCCCCCTCACACACAGCAGTGAGAGAGAACAGAAACTGTCAGAAAAAAGATTAAGCAACTGCCAAGTGGAAAAATAGTGCCCAAAACATTTATTCACTCAGTACCTCAGCAAATGAAAACGATTTTACATTCCAGCAAAAACGTTAAACATAATTTCTAGTTATTAAACAGCTTTATGTACTTCTTACAGTGTAATTCTAGTGAAGTACCATTCCCCAGAATACTGAAGTGTAAAGTATACATACATGACATTATATCGGTATGGCAGGATTTTCTCATCAATTCCATTGTCAGAAAATAAAAGCTGCTACATACCTCTATGCAGATTCATCTGCCCGCTGTCCCCTGATCTGAAGTTTACCTCTCCTCAGATGGCCGAGAAACAGCAATATGATCTTAACTACTCCGGCTAAAATCATAGCAAAAACTCTGGTAGATTCTTCTTCAAACTCTGCCAGAGAGGTAATAACACACTCCGGTGCTATTTTAAAATAACAAACTTTTGATTGAAGATATAAAACTAAGTATAATCACCATAGTCCTCTCACACATCCTATCTAGTCGTTGGGTGCAAGAGAATGACTGGGAGTGACGTAGAGGGGAGGAGCTATATGCAGCTCTGCTGGGTGAATCCTCTTGCACTTCCTGTTGGGGAGGAGTAATATCCCAGAAGTAATGATGACCCGTGGACTGATCACACTTAACAGAAGAAAAGGCCCTTTTAAGGACTATTGGTAGTTTAGGCTAGGGTTTTTTTATTTTGGGGGGGCTTTTTTTATTTTAATAAGGCTATTAGATTAGGTGTAATTAGTTTAAAGATTTGTAATTTGTTTTTTATTTTCTGTAATTTAGTGTTTTTTTGTGTGATTTAGATAATTTAATTTAATTTATTTAATTGTATTTAATTTAGGTAATTTATTTAATTGTGTTAGGTGTTAGTGTAACTTAGGTTAGGTTTTATTTTACAGGTAAATTTGTATTTATTTTAGCTAGGTAGGTATTAAATAGTTAATAACTATTTAATAACTATTCTACCTAGTTAAAATAAATACAAACTTGCCTGTAAAATAAAAATAAACCCTAAGATAGCTACAATGTAACTATTAGTTATATTGTAGCTAGCTTAGGGTTTATTTTATAAGTAAGTATTTAGTTTTAAATAGGAATAATGTAGTTAATGATAGTAATTCTATCTAGATTTATTTAAATTATATTTCAATTAGGGGGTGTTAGGGTTAGACTTAGGTTTAGGGGTTAATAAATTTAATATAGTGGCAGCGACGTTGGGGGCGGCAGATTAGGGGTTAATAAATATAATGTAAATGGTGGCGATGTTAGGGGCGGACGATTAGGGGTTAATATTATTTAACTAGTGTTTGCGAGGCGGGAGTGCGGCGGTTTAGGGGGTTAATATGTTTAGTCTAGTGGCGGCATTGTCCAGAGCGGCAGATTAGGGGTTAATAATTTTATTATAGTGTTTGCGATGTGGGAGGGCCTCGGTTTAGGGGTTAATAAGTAGTTTATGGGTGTTAGTGTACTTTTTAGCACTTTAATTATGAGTTTTATGCTACGCCGATGTAGTGTAAAACTCATAACTACTGACTTTAGAATGCGTTACAGATCTTGTCGGTATAGGGTGTACCGCTCACTTTTTGGCCTCCCAGGACAGACTCATAATACCGGCTTTATGCAAGTCCCATTGTAAAAAGGGTTTACAAAGTTTACGTAAGTCGGTTTGCGATAAGGCCAAAAAAGTGTGCGGGCCCCTAAACCTGCAAGACTCGTAATAGCAGCGGTAGTGAAAAAGCAGCGTTAGGACCTGTTAACGCTGCTTCTTCAGCTTACCGCAAAACTCATAATATAGCCGTAAGATTCTTCTACATCCCAAATATAAAACATATTGCTGTTTCTAAGAGTAAAAAGAAAAGCATAGTTAGTGCTCTAAACAAATGCGTGATCAGTCTTGTTTGTTTGTTTAAAAAGTACACAAAGCAAATTAATTAAAAATAAAAGTAAACAAACTGTTATTAAATGTTCTGTCTATTTTGTCTAGAATATTGTGTTTTCAACCACGAGATGAGCTAAAAATATACCGTGATCTGTTTTACATAGTATATTTTACATAAAGGGACACTGAACCCAAATTTTTTCTTTTGTGATTCAGACAGAGCATGCAATTTTAAGCAACTTTCTAATTTACTCCTATTATCAATTTTTCTTCATTCTCTTGCTATCTTTATTTGAAAAAGAAGGCATCTAAGCTTTCTTATTAGTTTAGTACTCTGGACAGCACTTTTTTTTATTGGTGGATGAATTTATCCACCAATCAGCAAGAACAACCCGGGTTGTTCACCAAAAAATGGGCCGGCATCTAAACTTACATTCTTGCATTTCAAATAAAGATACCAAGAGAATGAAGACAATTTGATAGTAGGAGTAAATTAGAAAGTTGCTTAAAATGTCATGCTCTATCTGAATCACAAAAGAAAAAAATTGGGTTCAGTGTCCCTTTAATGCACCTGAACTACAAAGAAAAAGAGCACTCTCCTCTGTCTCCCTACAAACCTATGTAGCCATTTGGGCTGTAGCTTGGCAGTCTTCTCAATCTAAGGACCAGTACTGCCAGGGAATAAATACAAGGAAATCTAAGGTTCAGTGACGGCCTGGCTATATACAGTATATATATATATATATATATATATATATATATATATATATATATATATATATATATATATATATATATATATATATAGATAGATAGATAGATATGATCCAGAATACACACTCGGCCAACTGTTCTGCAGTGCACCAGGTGGCTGCTGTGTTGGTGTGTGCCACTTCACTATCATCTGTATATATATATATATATATATATATATATATATATATATATATACACACAACAGTCATTGGTGGTGCAGCACTCACAGTAACAACCAATAAAGGATAACTTCTGCCCAGGGTGCCCTTTGAAATAAAGTATATAGAGATCAAAATGAAAGGCACTCACCGGGTCTTAAATGCAGTAAAGATTTTTCTTTACTAAAGTGACGTTTCGGGTGTTATCCCGTCCTCGAACCAACATCAAACTTTCACACATAACCTACCAAGCTTAAATACACTCCAAACACCCACCCACAGCACTGCCTGTGGTGTACCAGAAACCACAGCAACCATGTGATACATCTCCACGTCATCTGTTGCCATGGCGACCGGACGCCACTCGACAGTCCTAGTGAAATTAAAATCCATAAGGTAATTAAAAACAAAGAGGCAGACAGGAGATTAATACAAAAGCAGGATGTCGTAGAGATATATAGGAGATGGAAATTTATCAAAATCGGCATACCGGCTCAATTCAGATTCAATTGGATAAGGTTAAGCCAATCACAGCGCGGTATGAAACCAACGCCCATAAACAATACCCGGACATATTGTACTATGAGGTATCTCAAATATAATCCTAGTGTTGCCAGGGACAGATAATAGTACACAATTGTATTCAAATAAATCTGTCCTAGTGGCAACCTATATTATAAAGATCCCAAAACAGCAAAGTATAAAAATACACATATACAATGCTACTATCAGAATAGAGGCATATACAGAAAAGAAGATAAACAAGAGGGCATGTATGAGAAAGCTAAAATACAATACACAAATCAGATTAAATAATGATGGCATAAAAATTGTACAAAAGTATGCATTGATGTACATGGAAGTGTTGGTTAGTAATACCGTCATAGAACATATCATGGAAAAATATAAAAATATATCTCATGACAAAATGTTTAACAGAAAAAAACATTGAAGAATATACTATAATGACAAAATTCATGATGAAAAAATACAAAATACGTCATGGAAGAATTCATCATAACAAAATTTATCATAGAAAAAATAAAATTCATACTGAAAGAAGAGACCACACATTCAAAAATGCATCATGAACAAAATATATAAATACAAAAAATATAAATACCAAAAATTCAAGAAAAAAAAGCAAAATTCATAATGAAAAAATAATCAAAAACTCATCATGGACAAAATATATAAAGATCATAGCAAAACTTTTTTGTATGTAGATATCCGCTGAACATATTACACACTCTCGAATTGAGAAAAAGTCTTGACAAAGGTCCCTGTGAGGACCGAAACGTTGACTGAACCCTTATTAATGAAATACAAATAAAATTTATGTTAACTCTCGGCTAGATTACGAGTTTTGCGTTATGAGAGGTGCGGTGCTAACTTGCACGTTATTGTCACCGCTCACTTACTTACAGCACTGGTATTACAGGTTTTCCTAAACCCGGCGTTATTAGGCAAGAAGTGAGCGTAGAGCAAAATTGTGCTCCATACCGCACTCCAATACCAGCGCTGCTTAAGTCAGCGGTGAGCTGGTTGTACGTGCTAGTGCACAATTTCCCCATAGACATCAATGGGGAGAGCCGGCTGAAAAAAAGTCTAACACCTGCAATAAAGCAGCGTAAAGCTCTGTAACGCAGCCCCACTGATTCCTATAGGGAAACTAAATTTATGTTTACACCTAACACCCTAACATGAACCCCGAGTCTAAACAACCCTAATCTTACACTTATTAACCCCTAATCTGCTGCCCCCGACATCGCCGACACCTACATTATATTTATTAACCCCTAATCTGCCGCCCCAACGTCGCCACCACTATAATAATCATATTAACCCCTAAACCGCCGCACTCCCGCATCGCAAACACTAGTTAAATATTATTAACCCTTAATCTGCCACCCCTAACATCGTCGCCACCTACCTACACTTATTAACCCCTAATCTGCCGCCCCCAACGTCGCCACCACTATAATAATCATATTAACCCCTAAACCGCCGCACTCCCGCATCGCAAACACTAGTTAAATATTATTAACCCTTAATCTGCCACCCCTAACATCGTTGCCACCTACCTACATTTAATAACCCCTAACCTGCCGCCCCCAACGTCGCCGCCACTATACTAAATTTATTAACCCCTAAACCTAGATCTAACCCTAACACCCCCTAACTTTAATATAATTAAAATAAATCTAAATAAAAATTGCTATCATTACCTAAATAATTCCTATTTAAAACTAAATACTTACCTATAAAATAAACCCTAAGCCAGCTACAATATAACTAATAGTTACATTGTATCTAGCTTAGGGTTTATTTTTATTTTACAGGCAACTTTGTATTTATTTTAACTAGGTAGAATAGTTACTAAATAGTTATTAACTATTTACTAACTACCTAGCTAAAATAAATACAAATTTACCTGTAAAATAAAACCTAACCTAAGTTACACTAACACCTAACACTACCCTACAATTAAATAAATTACATAAATTAAATACAATTACCTAAATTACCAAAATTAAACAAACACTAAATTACACAAAAAAACAACAAATTATCAGATATTTAAACTAATTACACCTAATCTAATGGCCCTATCAAAATAAACCCCCCCCCCAAAATAAAAAAAAACCCTAGCCTAAACTACCAATAGCCCTAAAAGGGCCTTTTGCGGGGCATTGCCCCAAAGAAATCAGCTCTTTTACCTGTAAAAAAAAAATACAAACAACAAAGATCATAGCAAAACTTTTTTGTATGTAGATATCCGCTGAACATATTACACACTCTCGAATTGAGAAAAAGTCTTGACAAAGGTCCCTGTGAGGACCGAAACGTTGACTGAACCCTTATTGATGAAATACAAATAAAATTTATGTTAACTCTCGGCTAGATTACGAGTTTTGCGTTATGAGAGGTGCGGTGCTAACTTGCACGTTATTGTCACCGCTCACTTACCTACAGCACTGCTATTACAGGTTTTCCTAAACCCGGCGTTATTAGGCAAGAAGTGAGCGTAGAGCAAAATTGTGCTCCATACCGCACTCCAATACCAGCGCTGCTTAAGTCAGCGGTGAGCTGGTTGTACGTGCTTGTGCACAATTTCCCCATAGACATCAATGGGGAGAGCCGGCTGAAAAAAGTCTAACACCTGCAATAAAGCAGCGTAAAGCTCTGTAACGCAGCCCCACTGATTCCTATGGGGAAACTAAATTTATGTTTACACCTAACACCCTAACATGAACCCCGAGTCTAAACAACCCTAATCTTACACTTATTAACTCCTATTCTGCTGCCCCCGACATCGCCGACACCTACATTATATTTATTAACCCCTAATCTCCCGCCCCCAATGTCGCCGCAACCTACCTACACTTATTAACCCCTAATCTGCCGCCCCAACGTCGCCGTTACTATAATAAACATATTAACCCCTAAACCACCACACTCCCGCATCGCAAACACTAGTTAAATATTATTAACCCTTAATCTGTCGCCCCTAACATTGCCGCCACCTACCTACTTTTATTAACCCCTAATCTGCTGCCGCCAACGTCGCCGCCACTATACTAAATTTATTAACCCCTTAACCTAGATCTAACCCTAACCCTTACACCCCCTAACTTTAATATAATTAAAATAAATCTAAATAAAAATTGCTATCATTACCTAAATAATTCCTATTTAAAACTAAATACTTACCTATAAAATAAACCCTGAGATAGCTACAATACAACTAATAGTTACATTGTAGCTATGTTAGGGTTTATTTTTATTTTACAGGCAAGTTTGTATTTATTTTAACTAGGTAGAACAGTTATTAAATAGTTATTAACTATTTACTAGTTACCTAGCTAAAATAAATACAAATGTACCTGTAAAATAAAACCTAACCTGAGTTACACTAACACCTAACATTACACAACAATTAAATAAATTACATAAATTAAATACAATTACCTAAATTACAAAAAACAAACAAACACTAAATTACACAAAATGAAAAACAAATGATCAGATATTTAAACTAATTACACCTAATCGAATAGCCCTATCAAAATAAAAAAAAGCCCCCCCAAAATAAAAAAAAAACCCTAGCCTAAACTAAACTACCAATAGCCCTTAAAAGGGCCTTTTGCGGGGCATTGCCCCAAAGAAATCAGCTCTTTTACTTGTAACAACAAACAACCTGCCCAACAGTAAAACCTACCACCCATACAACCAAACCCCCAAATAAAATCCTAACTAAAAAAACCTAAGCTCCCCATTGCCCTGAAAAGGGCATTTGGATGGGCATTGCCCTTAAAAGGTCATTTAGCTCTATTGCTGCCCAAACCCTAACCTAAAAATAAAACCCACCCAATAAACCCTTAAAAAAACCTAACACTAACCCCTGAAGATCCACTTACAGTTTTGAAGACCGAACATCCATCCTCAACGAAGCAGGGAGAAGTCTTCAACAAAGCGGCAAGAATTCCTCAACAAAGCCGGGAGAAGTCCTAATCCAAGTCGGCAGAAGTGGTCCACCAGACGGGCAGAAGTGTTCATCCAGACGGCATCTTCTATCTTCATCCATCCGGCGCAGAGCTGGTCCATCTTCAAGACATCTGGCGCGGAGCATCCTCTTCTTCCGACGTCTAACGAATAATGAAGGTTCCTTTAAATGACGTCATCCAAGATGGCGCCCCTTGAATTCCGATTGGCTGATAGAATTCTATCAGCCAATCGGAATTAAAGGTGAAAAAAATCCTATTGGCTGATGCAATCAGCCAATAGGATTGAGCTTCAATCCTATTGGCTGATCCAATCAGCCAGTAGGATTGAGCTTGCATTTTATTGGCTGTTCCAATCAGCCAATAGGATGCAAGCTCAATCCTATTGGCTGATTGGATCAGCCAATAGGATTTTTTCACCTTTAATTCTGATTGGCTGATAGAATTCTATCAGCCAATCGGAATTCAAGGTACGCCATCTTGGATGACGTCATTTAAAGGAACATTCATTCGGGAAGAAGACGTAGAAAGAACAGGATGCTCCGCTCCGGATGTCTTGAAGATAGAGCCGATCCACGCCGTATGGATGCAGACAGAAGATGTCGTCTGGATGAAGACTTCTGCCCGTCTGGAGGACCACTTCTGCCGGCTTGGATGAAGACTTCTCCAGGCTTCGTTGAGGATGGATGTCGGCTCTTCAAAACTGTAAGTGGATCTTCAGGGGTTAGTGTTAGATTTTTTTAAGGGTTTATTGGGTGGCTTTTAGTTTTAGATTATGGTTTGGGCAATTGAAAAAGAGTTAAATGCCCTTTTAAGGGCAATGCCTATCCAAATGCCCTTTTCAGGGCAATGGGGAGCTTAGGCTTTTTAGTTAGGTTTTTATTTGGGGGGTTTGGTTGTGTGGGTTGTGGGTTTTACTGTTGGGGGGTGTTTGTATTTTTTTTACATGTAAAAGAGCTGATTTTGGGGCAATGCCCCGCAAAAGGCCCTTTCAAGGGCTATTGGTAGTTTAGTTTAGGCTAGGGTTTTTTTTATTTTTTTTGGGGGGGCTTTTTTTATTTTGATAGGGCTATTAGATTAGGTGTAATTAGTTTAATTATCTAATAATGTCTTTTTTTATTTTGTGTAAATTGTATTTAATTTAGGTAATTTATTTAATTGTAGTGTAAGGTTAGGTGTTAGTGTAACTCAGGTTAGGTTTTATTTTACAGGTATATTTGTATTTATTTTAGCTAGGTAGTTAGTAAATAGTTAATAACTATTTAGTAACTATTCTACCTAGTTAAAATAAATACAAACTTGCCTGTAAAATAAAAATAAACCCTAAGCTAGCTACAATGTAACTATAAGTTATATTGTAGCTAGCTTAGGGTTTATTTTATAGGTAAGTATTTAGTTTTAAATATGAATTATTTAGGTAATGATAGGAATTTTTATTTAGATTTATTTAATTATATTTAAGTTAGGGGGTGTTAGGGTTAGACTTAGGTTTAGGGGTTAATAACTTTAGTATAGTGGCGGCGACGTTGGGGGCAGCAGATTAGGGGTTAATAACTATAATGTAGGTTGCGGCGATGTTATGGGAGGCAGATTAAGGGTTAATAATATTTAACTAGTGTTTGTGAGGCGGGAGTACGGCGGTTTAGGGGTTAATGTTTATTCTAGTGGCGGCGATGTCCGGAGCGGCAGATTAGGGGTTAATACTTTTATTTTATTGTTTGCGATGCGGGAGGGCCTCGGTTTAGGGGTTAATATGTAGTTTATGGGTGTTAGTGTACTTTTTAACACTTTAGTTATGAGTTTTATGCTACAGCTTTTTAGTGTAAAACTCATAACTACTGACTTTGGAATCCGTTAAGAATCTTGCGGGATAGGCTGTACCGTTCACTTTTTGGCCTCCAAAAAAAAAGCTTGTAATACCGGCGCTATGGAAGTCCCATTGAAAAAAGACTTTACGCAAATTGCGTAAGTTAATTTGCGGTACGGCCAAAAAAGTGTGCGGGACAGCTGTACCTACAAAACTCGTAAAAGCAGCGGTAGTGAAAAATCAGCGTTATGGGCCTTAACGTTGCTTTTTTACTCATAACGCAAAACTCGTAATCTAGCCGTTAGTCCTGTGAGTGAAGTTTCTACCTATCTACCATAGCATGCACCCAGGCAATTCAAATTTACAGTGAGTGCTTGGATCCCAGAACTACATATATTATATATATATATATATATATATATATATATATATATATATATATATATATATGTTATGGTAAAAAACACAAGGAAAGGTAAACAAACTAAATTTGGAGGTTGTTATTCAAAATCTTGATTTGGAAGATGTTGTCTACTTAGTTACAATCAAAATGATAAAGCTTCACCAGAATAAGAATGAGCTATAGGTGTTTAATTTTGAGTTTTAGACTTTTAGGGGGTGTACTTGTCCTTCCCTCTATATCTTGTTGGAGTTTAGCCTTACTTTTAAATCTTGGAGAGGCAGGCTAGGCAGCATGGGAATCCTTGGAGATGTTGCCGCAGGAGGCTGGATCCATATCTTAGGTATGAACCTCATTTGACAAAAGATTTTACAGCAGTTAGGGTCAGGTGGACTAGTATTTTTGGGTGCAGGCTTTTTTGGTATTTGTTCTTTCAGTTTGTAATGATTTATTTAGACTTTTATTATGTTGTAATGCTTTGCCTATATTTACTTAACTAGTAACTTGTATGCTGTGTTTGGCTGTTGATTTTGGTATAAGGCACCCTAGGCAGTTGAGACATAAATGTGCAATAAGAAAATGTTTTAATTTGTGCACTATTGCATGGATATACTTAAAGGGACAGTCTACACCAAAATTGTTATTGTTTAAAAAGATAGATAATGCCTTTAAAGGGGCATTAAACCCATTTTTTTTCTTTCATGATTCAGATAGAGAATACCATTTTAAACAACTTTCTAATTTACTTCTATTATCTAATTTGCTTCATTCTCTTTCCTGAAAAGCATATCTAGATATGCTCAGTAGCTTCTGATTGGTGGCTGCACATAGATGCCTCATGTGATTGGCTCACCCATGTGCATTGCTATTTCTTTAACAAAGGATATCTAAAGTTTGCAGCAAATTAGATAATAGAAGTAAATTGGAATGTTGTTTAAAATTGTATTCTCTATCTGAATCATGAAAGAAAAATGTAGGGTTTAGTGGCCCTTTAATACCCATTCCCCAACTTTGCACAACCAACATTGTTATATTAATATAATTTATAACATTTAAACCTCTAAATATCTCCCTGTTTAAAAGCCACTACAGACAGCCTCTTATCACTTGCTTTTTAATTAGCTTTTCACAAGAGACTGCTTATCCATGTAGATAACATTGTGCTCTCTCCTGAGGAGTTGCGCAGGACACAGAACTAATTGGCTAAAATGCAAGTCGATAGATAATAGACATGTGATAAGGGGGCTATCAGAAGAGGCTTAGATACAAGATAATCACATAGGTAAAACGTGTATTAAAATAACCATGTTGTCTGTGGAAAAACTGGGAAATGGGTAATAAAGGGATTATCTATCTTTTTAAACAATAACATTTTTGGAGTAGACTGTCCCTTTAAGTACAAAGCAACTAAAAACATAGCTCAATAGCAATACACTGCTAGGAGCCCATGACAAGAGATATATGTGCAGTGACTAACTAGCTCCCTGCTTCTTATGATAATAAAAGTGAATATTATCTAAAAATTGCATGCTCTGCTTAAAATCAAATAAAGTTTAATCTAGACTTTCATGTTCCTTTAATTATTGTTGTTATTAAATGCCCTAGACACATAAGTGACAATTATTATATGGTTCATTACCCCTCTGTCACAAGTAAAATATTGTTTATTATAGAATCTCTCTACTGTTTACGACTATTTACCTCAGCGCGTTGCCGCCGTAAGGTGGGTTACTTTGCACTGTGCGGTGGAGGGGGGGTGCTGAAAGGAAGGCGTGTACATTCTGTGGGCGCGCCAGAGGCAGGTGATTGACAGACAGTCATGACCCCGCCTCCTGGCAGGCAGCCAGCAGTCCGGGGATAGAGCACTAGCTTGGATGACTGGGGCCGTGCAGCCGCCTCCTCTCTCTCACTGTGTGCACGGGCAACATGGCGGAGCACGCAGGGCTCTAGCAGCAGCAGCATTACTACATCATCTCCGAGCCCAGAGAGCGAGGGGCAGCAATGTGGCTGCGGTGATCCCTAAGGATCTGCTGCTTCCTGTATGGTCTGGGGCTTTCCCGGGATGATCCCACTCTCTCGTGCATAGATTTTACACAACACACTGTAGGCAGAAAAAATAATTTTTCCAACAATATTACTGGCTCTCACTCCCCTGGAACCCTTATTCCTCTTCATTGCACAGGATTCCTCTGTTATAGGACCGGATTACTATATAATACCACTCACTAGGATCACTGAATCCCTTTCCCCAGGACCGGATCCCCAGATCCTCCAGCGGGTAAGAAGCTCACTCAGTGAATTATTATTTTGTTGCATTTCCAGCTTTATTGATTTATCCATTTTCCCTTCCTGTGTGTGATCCTTTTCCCCCTGCACATTCCTTGCTTTATTTTGTTGTTAACCCTTTGGGCCCCTTCTGTATGTGATTGCTACATATACCAGTACTCTCTGCCCCAGGTATACACAGGGTGTGAGATAATCCCCAGGGCTCCTAAATTTCTACTTCTGGCTAATTTTATATATTCCTTTTTATATGTGTGTATCTGCTAAATCCATAATCCTGTTTATTGGATAACCTACTGAAAAATCTAGAGGATTGTCAAGTTTTATATATTTTTTATAACTGCTGCATTTTTTGGAAGTCATTAGTACATGGTTTTTGCTTATTGGTAATGTGCTATAATTATAATCATTTATTATCACCTAACTACATAATTGGAATAAAAAGGCAAAGTGTTCACTGATACATATATAGACATACATTGTGGATTGCTGCCTTTATATAAATATACATACAATATAGTATGTTTATAAATATATGTATTAGCCATTGTATAATTTCAATGCATTTCTAGATAGTTTGTTTAGCAGAAGTATGTAATCTATAATACCACATTGTGTGTCAGCATGAATGCCGGCTGTGTATTGTGTTTACAGATGCACACTGACCATAGGATGTGTGTCACACAGTGTGTGTGCTGATAGTCTGGGCCTATAGGGAGGATCCACTTGTAGATTAAATTTGGAGCAATATTTTCCAGGCCATGTGCATGGGGAATTCTTCATGTTCAAGCCCTGTGCTTATCATTAGAGCCAGCTTAACCCTTTCTGCCAAAGAGTTTAGCTGTGCACATCTGTTCTGCTGGGAAGACAAGCTTTTTGCCTTGACTTGTTTCAAACTGTTGTTATTACAGCCAAACCCTAGTCTTATTTGTTATTCTGTGTTGTAGTTAAAGGGGACGCCCTGCATTGGCAATCAAATTCCAATAGATTTATGACATTGTAATTGTATCTCTTTTTTTTTTTAACCCCTTTTCCACTGCAGGTAAGTGATTTTAACAACTGTCATAGCTATAGAATTTGGTATGTACCAGTTACTATGGCAAGGGTGACATACACAAAAGTCTTGTCACTGCAATGACAGACAACTACATAGAGATGTAATCTCCCCCACCCCATTTTATCCCTAGTATATACATATTAGGTTATGGCTCTATCAAAGAACTAACTACTTCATCTCGTTGTTGTAGATAACTTCTAATATATAAATTTTTTTTTTTAATCATCCGTTGTAAAGTGGCAACATATTCACCACCGTTAAACATAATATATGCATATAATTCCCTAGTAAGAGAGCCATTATACTCTAACTGCACTGTAATACAATGTATAATTCGGTAGTGGTTTTAGAACTTAATATTTGGGAGAGCTAACAAAATTTGAAAGACACAGTGTGCACACTATATTGAGCCCTTTACAGGTAAATGGGTGTGCTAGACTTGCATTTGGAGGTGCATAGCCCCCCGCTGAAGATCACTGGTTTAACCCCTGCAAATGGGTTAAACACATGCTTAAAGTCACACTTGGGACCATTGGTGTGTCAAGCGCTGCTGATTGGATAAGCACCCATTTCTGCTCAGGACCAACAGTGCTTTGCGTGTACCAAGTTTGTCTTTATGTGTTTAACATCTTGTGTGGGGGAAAAAACGTTGCTAGCGTTAGAATTAAATGTTTAAAAGGATTAGAAAATTTAATTTTTAACTCTATAATGGCCTTTTAAACTACTGAAGGGTTAGGTGATAGAGGTGAAAAATGTTATTTCCAATATAGATGCATAGAAATAATTGAGTTTTAGAATACATCTTTACAATTTCTTCCATACTAGTGATTAAAGGGCGACAATCACAATATCTGGCCTACTGGTCTTACGAGTATGTGACGCTCTTGTTATTTTACAAACGCTTCTGGTTTGGAAATTGTACTTTGTTGCCAGGTGTTAAAGTAACGGTCTGTGGTTAATTTCTAATAATGGATTCACAGAAGGGTATTGCTTTATTGCTCTCTGTTGTGTACACTGAATACAAAAAAGCTTATATTAGCCAGTGGGCATCTATGTTCTGTATTGCTTTATTTTGTGATCTCTTAGCTAAATAGTTTTATATTGTTCTTTGCAAATCCTATATTATAAAAGACAAGTGTTTGTCTGAAGCTGTCATGCGCAGTACAGACAAACACTTGGCCTTAGACAGCTGATCGCACGCGCACCCACCCGACCTCTCACGCGCACCCCTGCAGGTGAAAACAGCAGCGTGAGGACCGGGCAAGTGAAAGAGCACAGCTGATCGCACGCGCACCCCTGCAGATGGAGGGAGAGAGAGAGAATAAATGAATGAATGAATGAATACGGCCCGTGTGAACGAATAAATAACACGGCCCGTGTGAACGGGCTTTAGGACTAGTCAATGTATAAATGGTTAATTTTTACACATTTTCTTCTTACCCTCTGATTTTTTTTGTTTGTTAACAAGATTTAGTCATTTGCCTAAGGGTGCAAATAACCTACTCTGCAGTGCAATGTGGTACAGTATTTATGTTGGGATTCCGGCATTTAAATCAGAGCTTCATAAAATCTTGGAGTGCTGACCCATCTTTAAAGTGATGGTAAATCTGAGCGTTTAACAAACTCTAGTTTAAGTTATCATTTATTAAAAAAGGGCTCTAAACACCCTTTCTGTGCTGCTGCAGTTTGCTAAACCCAGCGGCTCTGGCTGCCCACGGCACAGCGCTCCTCTACCAATGAGGTGACGTTTGCACCTCTAAACCAATAGCCGTGCTAGCATACATAACACTGTCAGCTCACACTCACGGCTATTGGTTTAGAGGACTGTCATTTGGCAGAGTCAGACTGATGCTACAGATGATTTTACCTTTGTGAAAGGTATAGTAGGCAGAAAGAGTTTGTACCCTCGGAGTAAGGAGCGACTAAGCAAGGAAATATTTCCAGCTTCAGTTCTAAGCCTAGTTGAGTGCATCTCTGTTTGTTTCTGTATTTATGCAAATGCTCTTAGGTCACCCTAAGAGAAAAAGGGGTAACCAGACATGGCCTACTTACACACATGCCTTAGAGGGATGCAAACGTACAAAACATATGTCTGGGGTTTGTTTTCCCTTGTTCAAAGGAGATTTGCCTGGTATTTCGGTGCTGGACTCATTTGGCAGGGTCAGACTGATATGCTACATGATATGGGAACAAATTAAAGAGGAGACATTTTTTTGAGTAAACTATGCCTTTAAAATGTTATGCTCTATCGGAATCCCAAAAGAAAACATTTGGGTTCAGTGTCCCTTTAAACTCCACTTTATTTTTAGTGATGGTAAATCCTAGCGTTTGTTAACCCTTTCGTGACAGGGTTAAAGTGTCTACATCGGAACACCTGTTCCGATGTAGACAAATTGAAACTACGCGATCGTGCATACGATCGCGAGATTTCAATTATTGGATCGCATCTGGGGGGCGTCCCTACAACCCTAGGAACGCCCTCCAGACCACGATCAAGTCCTTGAAGCGCAGAAGGCTTCAGGACAACCGTTTGATATGACGTTCTATTCCGTCATAACGGCTTTAAAGCCCAGTGTAAATATGACAGAATAGAACGGCATAACGGCGTTAAAAGGTTAAACTATCAGATTTACAGTACCATCACTGACAGTCTTTTTACAGAAACCTTTATGCTAATAGCCATACTTTTAATTGTGGACATACATGATAAAGGCCTTTATTCGACAAAACCTGTTGGTAAAATAACTCCTTCAATAAATTAAAATAGTACAGTGAAGTCTAACATATGCACATAAAAAAAACTTGAAAACTTTTGGAATAAAAACACGATATCTAAGTCAGCTTTGACATAGCTAGACTTGACTGCAAGACAAGATATTTCACATAGGCCATAAAGTCTTTTATGAATTCCGCAGGCTTGAATGGGATTTGGGTGAAATAAAATGTGCCTCTAGAATTCCCTCAAATGCGCAGTGTCATTCTCTTCTTGGCTTCTACGAGGTTTTGGAGATGTTTCGTATTGGTCTGCAGGCCACTCTTCCCTAACAAAACAAACTTGTTTTGCAAGTGTTTCCTAAATTTTGTGCTTGTAATTCTTACTTTTCCTTATTGAATAGCAGTTTGTGCAGGATATGTATTTGAGCAAAACTATGTTAAAGTGATATGAAACCCACATTTTTTTCCTTTCATTATTAAGATAGAGGATGCAATTTTAAGCCACTTTCTATCTGAATAATGAAAGAAAAAAATGTAGGTTTCATATCCCTTTAAGGGCAGAAATAGCCACTAACAACATTCAGAAGCACCATGTATCTGCCACTGGACATTTCCTGCTCGGAAATGGAATGGTACTGAAACAAGCCTAGTGCAAAGCTTTGTGGGTATTAAACTCAAACGGCCCAACTATCAAAAACTCACTGGCATGTAGTGAAATATTTTTTTTTAACCGTGGTTAGCTATTAG
The DNA here is from genome assembly GCF_027579735.1 of Bombina bombina. Classification (NCBI taxonomy): domain Eukaryota; kingdom Metazoa; phylum Chordata; class Amphibia; order Anura; family Bombinatoridae; genus Bombina; species Bombina bombina. The sequence continues at coordinate 1,380,842,609 of NC_069500.1, forward strand.
GCAAAACTTTTGCCTTTCTAAAATTCTTTGTGGGATCTTGCTGTACTGACAAGACTTTTTAGATAATATTGCTAGACCAGAGAGACATAAAGCAGTGTTCTCCCCAGGACTTATTTAATGGGCTCACCACCAAGCTGATTTTACTTACCATTGGGGTAAACTGTAAGCCAATATTAAAGGGACACTGAACCCAAATTTGTTCTTTCGTGATTCAGAGCATGCAATTTTAAGCAACTTTATAATTTACTCCTATTGTCAATTTTTCTTTGTTCTCTTACTATCTTTATTTGAAAAAGGCATCTAAGCAGCCATTCAATTTTTGGTTCAGGACACTGGACAGCCCTTGTTTATTGGTGGATAAATTTATCCACCAATCGGCAAGAACAACCCAGGTTGTTCATAAAAAAAAAATTGTCCGGTATCTAAACTTACATTCTTGCTTTTCAAATAAAGATACCATGAGAATGAAGAAATTGATAATACGAGTCAATTAGAAAGTTGCTTAAAATTGCTGCTCTATCTGAATCACGAAAGAAAAAAAAAAGGATTCAGTGTCCCTTTAAAGGCATTTGAAATGCCCCCAAAATATATTTTGTGGTTCAGAAATAACGTGGCATTTTGAGCACTACATGGCAGGAAATAATGCTCTTGCAAATGGATAACATTCTTGCAAAACTGCTGCCATATAGTGCTCCCGAGCGGGACAGGCTTCTAAGCATACGTCCCTGCTTTTAAACAAAAGATACCAAGAGAATGAGGATAAATGAATAGAAGTAAATTAGTAAGTTGTTTAAAAGTCCTTGCTCTGTCTGTATCATGAAAGAAAAATGTTGGGTTTTATATCCTTTTAATAATTGGTTGATGTTGCATTTTCATTTGTTGTACAAATACCACTATTTGTTAAATTACGCACATCATTTGTGCCTTGGATAGCTTTAGTAACATTTATAAATAACAGGAAAGGTAATACTATTGGGATGCATTATACTGCCCCTACCTGGCTACTTCATAATGCCAAAAATAGTAGTGGTCTCCAATTCATGCACAAAGTCCATGGGATAAGATCCAAACAGACACAACGTTTTGGGGTAACAATCGTCGTGTCTGAATCTTATGTTACTTAAAGGGACACAATACACTCATTTTTTCTTTGCATAAATGTTTTGTAGATCTATTTATAAAGCCCATAAAGTTTTTTTTTTTTTTTTTAAATGTATAGTTTTGCTTATTTTTAAATAACATTGCTCTGATTTTCAGACTCCCAACCAAGCCCCAAAGTTTTAAGAGAATACCGTCAGATACCTTCTCCAGCTTGCTCCTGTTTGTGTAAAGGGTCTTTTTTATATGCAAAATAAGGGGGGGGTCTTATTTCCCACTTGCAGTGAGCTTTCCAGCTACCTTTTCAACTGAGCTAAACTGAGAGCTTCTAAGTAAGTTTTTAAACAGTTTTATACTGGATTTTTATATCAGTATCTGTGCATCTTATTCTTTATAGTAGTGTCTATTACAGGCAGTTATATGAAAATGAGTGTATACTGTCCCTTTAATTAATGGACTGTTTGCATGAATTGGAGACCACTCTACTATTTTTGGTGAGTTTTGGCAGTTGCTCACTGTGGGACTCCGAATAGTGTTGTGCTGGAATCTGTTTCTTCATATACTTCATAATGCCAACCCTTTGGCATCATATTCTGTGGCGAACACTGTAAAAGAACAGTCTACTCTAAAATTGATTTCCCCTTAAAGGGGCAGAAAACTCCACATTTTTCTTTCATGATCCAAATCTTTTTACTAAAATGTTAATTTTCAATTGTTCTCTCTAAATTCTTGGCTTTTGGTATACAGATAAACTACACACTGTAACACCATATATCAGCCTCAGTACAAGCGGTGTTCTTTTATTTAAAGAATATAGCCAGAATCAAGCACCTGATTCCTACAGAAGATCTTCCCACGATCATCCATGCTCCTTATTATGGTTTCCCAGAAAAACGAATCCATCGCCTTCAGTTGGTACAAAACGCTACATCAAGGCTTCTAACTGGCCAACCAAAATGATGCTATGTAACACTTAACCTCCACTCTCTGCACTGTCTGCCAATAAAATGTTGCATACTATTCAAGATAGGTCTGCTATCCTCCAAATCTCTGCATGATCAGGGAGCAAGATATTTAAAAGAATTACTGATGCCCTATGTGCCAAGAATTCACAAAAAGTAAGATTTGCAAGCTTTTAGCCGTGCCGCCCCATCTCTATGGAATACTGTCCCAGGCACAGGCCATTTCTCTTGATATTTTCAAACAAAGACTCTAGACCTACCTGTTTACACAAGTCTTCATAAATCAAATCTGTAACTTCTACCCCTCTCATGTAAATATCCCTTCGGTAAAGCGATTTGTGTTCAACCCGGAGAAAAGTGCTATAAGTTGCTTCTATTATTATTATTTTTATTATTATTATTATTATTATTATTATTATTATTTTCTTGCCCATTCTAGTCATGTTGTAGAGAAGCACTATATCTTTCAGTGGGTAGCTAAATACTTCGCAGTAAGGTGTTGATCCATTCCCACTGCCGTGAGCTTGCACAGTGTAGCGCTAGTGGATTCCTTTCATTAGCCTGTAGCAGAGGGAGCGCAATGATGGTGAACTGGTGGTAATTCAGGTAGTGTATGCTCCACTATTGTCTAGTAAATATATATGCAGTGTTCTCAACAGAATTGTTTTACAGCCAGGTGAAGTAGCTGGGTGGGGACAGTGTAATACTTTAAAATTTATAAATGACAGAAATGTTATAATACTGCAAAGGGACATGAATCCCACATTCTTTCTCATTTTAAGCCGCTTTCCAATTTACTTGAATTATTAAAATGCCTTTTATTTTGGTATACTTTGTTGGGGTATGCTTAGATGACAGCACTTTATCCTGCTATGCAGTGATCCACACATAAGCATGCTACCTACCTAGGTATCTCCTTAACAAAGAATACCATAAGAACAAAGCAAAAAAAAATCATATTAATGAAATCCAGAAATCTGATAGAGATGTTTGTGCATTATTTATTTTAAAAAAGTACACACAGAGCTATATATTTTATGGATAATTTAGTTTGTTTAGTGAGAAATGTCATGTTAAAGGGCCATGATACCGAAATGTTGAAACAATTGAAAGTGATGCAGCATAGCTGTAAAAAGCTGACTAGAAAATATCACCTGAACATCTCTATGTAAAAAAGAAAGATTTTTTTTTATCTCAAATGTTCCTCAGTAACCACATCCCATTGTAAAGGATTTCTAAGCAGCAACTCAGTATGTCTGTCCCAGGGCAGCTAATGGAGTGAGCTTATGTGCACACTCATGTTATTTCCCTATTCTGTTTAAGGAAGTTTACTATGAAATCTCATGAGATCACAGTAAAATAGTTCATGACCTCAGCACTGTTGATGCTGATTGGCTGCTGTTCATTTCTTCATTTTTTTTTTTTTAACCTGCAGCTGGGCAGCGGCTGAGTATAACTTTTTTACACAGAACTTACTCTGCTGAGCTGAGGAAATTGTGAGGTAAAATATCTTCTTTTTTTACATAGAGAGGCTCAGGTGATATTTTCCTGTCAGCTTTTTACAGTTATACTGCATCAGTTTCAAGTGTTTTAGCATATGAGTATTATGCCCCTTTAAAGCTGTTTAAAAATAAAAACCTAACAGGAATTGTTTGTGCACAATGGATATCTAGGTATCAGTTGCTCAGTGACCGGTATGGGCAACTCTCACAGATTTATTGGTAAATAGGAACACAGCTCCTCCAGTTTGGGAAGTTGGATTTATTCAGCACAGGAACATCCCCTGATCCCCATGTTTATAATTGTTACTGAAATGTTAGTTTAGAATGTATCTGGTGTAATATGCTGTTGGATGCTTTACATTTAGAATTATTGCAGGCGTCTGGTATTGTATGTTTGCAAATAAAGTTTTATTTCTTAGGCTTTCAAATATTTTTATGGGTATGATATTTAGTAATGTACTTCCTGTAAGATTCTACGCTCACTCCCTGGTTGTGATGAAGTTTCACCTTATCTCAGTATTTCAGGAGCATGTTGAAATATTTTGGCTATCCACCTGCACTTTGAAGATAATTTAAAGTCAGTAGAATTGCATAATTAACAAATGCATAATAAAAATACAATTATTTAACACCTACTCTGAATTTCATATCAGCAGTAGATTTTTTTTTTTTTTTTGTTCTGACAAATTTATTTATTTTCTCCCATTTTCCGGCCCCCTTTATCATGTGACAGACATCAGCCAATAGTATACGTATACCCTGTGAGCTTGTGCACATGCTTAGTAGGATCATGTTCCCCAGAAAGTGTAAATATAAACAGATTGTGCAATATTTGATAATGGAGTAAATTGGAAAGTGTTTTAAAACTGCTGCTCTATCTGAATCATAAATGTTTATTTTGACTTGAGTGTCCTTTTTAAGCTGTTTTTAGAATGATTCCAGTTTTATATTCAGTTATCTTTCTGTTGAGAAAACTGTCTAACACAATATAGAAAACATTTTTTTATGTGTACCTCACAGCTTTAATAAATTCTGGAACCTGGAGAAGTTTGTCTTAAGTTTTTTTTTTAATGGTTTTTTTTTTGGGTTGGGTTTGTGTAATTTGCCTGTATTCTAATGCACTAGGCATACACGTTTATGACACCAGTAACAGTATTATAGGGTCATATGCCACACGAGACTGATGCAAAAATGCACCAATAACAACCAGTTTATTATTATTATTATTATGAAATCGAGAATTGCTAACAGTTATTGGCCAAGGGGGATGGCAAGCCCAAGTGCATATGCTGGGGGTCTCCAATACTCCAGCTTTCCATTAGGTATGGGCATTCAGCAGCTTCGTTAGTTGCTGAATACAGAACAAGGTGGCCTCTCGTGGTGTTCAGCTGTATTTCTTCTTGTGAAAGTGCAACACACTGAGGGCTAGATTTATTAAAGCCCTACGGCTGCAAGTTCTCACAAGAACTTGCTCGCCGTAATTTATCAAGCTGCGGTCACCAGACCGCTGCTTCCCTAACCTCTTTGCCACCTCTAAGGTGGCGAAATTAAATCTCCTCGGTCTAGTCAGACCGAGGAGATTGACAGCTCCTGCCCGCGCTTGATTGGCTGTGCGCGGGCAGGGGGCGGGATTGCACGCGTGCAAAATTGCACTCATGTGCAATGGCGAATATCTGTGTATAATTTCGCCCGTCACAGGCGAGCTGAGGCGTACAGGGGCGCGTATACGCGCCCCTGTCCGCCTCAGCTTGAATAAATCTAGCCCTAAGTTCTGTATTTGCACAGATCTTTGTACTTTCACAAGAAGAAACACAGCTCTGGAAAGAGACAAATACACATGCCTACTTTCCATGTTCACTTTTAATAAAGCATGATTACCTGTACCTGTGAGGGTGGCTCTAGAAAATACATATACAACATGGCAAGGGGTCGCACTCTGGAGTGGACTGAATATTTTCTAGGGAAATCACAGCTAACTATAGCTAGTCATTAAACATGTCGTGTCTTATCTTCCCCTGTAGAGTTTCTGTATTGTTTGTCCCACTTTATTTGATGAACAACTGGTTTAGAAACCACTTCTCTGCCAGTTGTCTTTTGAATGTGTTTTTGCTTATTGGGGATTAGATGTTCCTGGTTCAATTTTGCTTGAAATGTAGATGAAGATGCTGTCCTGTTCAGTTATGATGTTAGCTGGATAAGCTTGTCTTCTGATTAATGATCACTTTAGGTCTACCTGGTCTTGCTTTGTAGAAAAATGTGGTTTCAGAAAATCTGTTGTTTGCATTGTACTGTAGAAATATTAACGTGGCTGCAACTTGACACTGGGAAATTTTAAACATTAAAGGACCACTCAATGCAGTAGAATTACATAATTAACAAGTGAATTATAAAAGACAATGCAATAGCACTTACTCTGAATTTCAAATAAGCAGTAGATTTTATTTTTTTTCTGACAAATTTATTTTTTTCTCCCATTTTCCGACCCCCTGCATTATGTGACAGCCAATCAGACTAGTATACGTATACCCTGTGAGCTTGTGCACATGCTCAGTAGGATCTTGTTCCACAGAAAGTGTAAATATAACAACTATGCAAAATTTGATAATGGATGTAAATTGGAAAGTGTCTTAAAACTGCTGCTCTATCTGAACCATAGAAGTTTAGTTTGACTTGAGTGTCCCTTTAAAAGACCAATACAACTCACATGTGGGCTAAGATGCTTACATTTTTAAAATGTATATGCAAACTGTGTGTGAAGAGCATATTCATATCAATGGAAGGATTGCACAAAGATTTAACAATATAAAGTATTTTGTCTGCTAAATAATGTATTATTGAATACAATAAGTACCAACAGATCACCAACTCTATGATTCTACTATTTAATAAAACAAAGTAATGGCTATGTCACATATAACACATCGCAGGGGCCTTTCCAGCTCTGCCATGCTGTATTTTCCATACTTTGGGGTTAGATGTTCTTGTTTCTCCCATTTTCTTTTCCTTTTCCTAAGCTGAGGGAGTTGGTAGAAAGTTTAGGCCTGATATAAAAATAGAGACAAAGATTTAATGAACCTCCAGTCACCCTATTTCTATAATTAGTTATTTCACTGATCAGCAGTGGAAGTCTTCATTCATTATTCAGGAAGACTGAAACATTTCATGTAACTCTCTACCATTGTATATTAGGCGGAGTAGTGGAACACTTGCTGATTTGCAAACCTCAGAGAGACTTTTTTTCCGTCCTCGTCATGAACAGTTTTTTTTTTATATATATATAAATATGCACACTTGCAGTGCACTCTGAACCTTTACCCCAATTCAACTCTTTAAAAAAAAAAAAAAAAAAAAAAAAAATCAGGAATGTAAAGTTTTACACCCTTTTTGTAGCTGTAATTTTTCTATAAAAACATAACTCCATAGACATAATAGACTTATTTTAAAAGTACTACTTATTTGTATTTCCATTATAGGGGCTTAAAAGTTGGATTTTAGAATTTTGTGTTTGCAAAAGATATATTTCTTTTTAAAGTGATCACTGCCAGGTAAAATGCAACCTACTGTGCATATGCATTTCCAACGGCTCCAATGACAACCAAACTGAGCACTCTCCTCTCCTTCAGTACTTCACTGAGGGCACAGTTGCAGCGACGCATGAAACAGTATTACCTTGTACAGATCGGACCTGGCACAAGATGAAGGCTCATTTGACAATTTTAAATGGATATTAAAAAGTGCTCCTTCAGTAAAAACAAATGATACATCAAAGTAAACATAAAAATAAATGTATTGTGTTAAAAAAGCAATCAACTTAATTGTTTTTTTTTTTTTGCTAAGTGCCTGATAATACAATATTCTCCTGCTTGGAGAGAAATTGAAGTGTAGACTTCACATGGGCTGAACTTACTGAATGCAAAAAGAAGCACTGTGATATCTAGACAGGCAAACATTTTGAAAGTTTCTGTTACTTTAACAAGTAAGGATCATACTTTGTATATTTCTGTGTATCATTTACAAATTGCACTGCGCTTGGTATTTTCTCTAATGTAAACTAAAACAGAGCTTAAGAAAGTGGGAGTGACAGGGCAGTTCTCTGGGCTGAGTCCCCAGGGTATGTCTGAAGCTCTCTCACAATTCCTGTGAAATTCTGTAAGCATTTTAGGCAAGCTGATCTCAATGATTTATCTCACCAGCTGTATACAAGTGAAGTTTGCTCAACATTCAGAATACACTTTTTTTTAACTGACAGAAAAGTAATTTGCACTAAATTATAGACTAAAACAAGCTAAATTCTAGTGAAAACATTTGTTCAATTTGTATTTGCTGCAAACTGAGCCTTTAGATGAGCCCCATTCGTTTTCCTGTTCTCTCTAAGCTGGAAAATCCTGTATCCCAGAGAGGCCCATTACTTTCTATGAAGGGCATCTCATCTCTCTGGGACTTCTAGTTTCTGCCCTTTTTCTTATAGAATGCAGCGAGTTCAGCCCCTGTGAAGTCTGCACTATAATTTCTCTCCAGTCTAGAGAATCTTTGCTTATCAGGCTCATATAAAATATTTAAGCTCTCTGGGAAACTGAAGCTGTCAATATTTCAGTTTTATTTTAAATAGTGGAAATTAAAAAGTGCAATTTGATTTTGTAAAAGTACACATAAATATGCAAAGTATGATCCTAGTTTGTTAAGCATAATCAACATTTTTAAAATTGCAATCCTATATGCACGGCTGTATACAAAATAAAATACAACATACAAGTTTTAAGTGTAATAAAACTTAATATGAAGTCTAAAGTAATATAAAATTCAAAGTGTAAATGCAGCAAAACTCATGTCATACAGTGCTATATTGCACTTTATTTGTCTTTCACATACAAAAATGTAGTATAGAAAAATAGAATTTCACTAGAGATCTTGCAGTGCTGGAGGATCATTTTATATCATCTCATCTGAGCGCAGAGGTTTATATCAGGCACTAAATGAGCACTTAGAACTTAACAGTGTAGACACAGCCTGCAACTAGACTAGATAAGAGAGAATATGTGCAGAACTTAAGTTCTGTTGTCACATGATTTCGGAGTAAAAGTCCTCTACTGAGCATAGGCAATAAACTACAGCAAAATCAGATGCCTCATAACAAGCTACAATACTGCCACTGCGCAAAGCTAGAGCAGATGTCTCCTAGCAACATTTTAAAGGAAAAGTTGCTCCCTTGTGGGGTTGTGACAGGAAGGTAGTGGACCCTTCACAAATGAAGTTTAAACAAAATAAAATGTAAAATCCTTTTTAAATGATGAATAATACATATTGCAGTAATTTTTATTCAAGACACCTCTTAGTGCTTTTTTATTGCCCTTTTTTATGAAAATACTATTTGATAAACCTTTTTAATAACTGCTGCATGTGTTATGGGTAATCACAATCGCTTCATTGATAATTTATGGTATTGAGCTGGTTGTTCGTTCCTGTGAGTGCACTTCTCTCTGTATGTGTGTGTGTGTGTGTGTGTGTGTGTATTCACACAGTGCAAGCTCTATATAAATTGTGAAAGATTGAGTTTGACTTTAACCCCTTAACTGCTGATTCATTTCCAAACTTGTGCTGAGCTGTTTAGATTTAATGTGACCAGCATTTAAAAAAACAAACAAACTGTAGGCCATTTTTCAGTGAGAAACTCACACATTACATTTTTTTAAGCAGACCCAACAAATTCACATTTATGTTTTATGAATATATCATGACATGTGAGAACTGCACCCCTCCCCAGTCCAGCTCCCTTAAGTCTTGTGCAGATTCCCTACATCTCCGGACTCCTGGACTTGTAGATGTCACCATACCCATGCATGGATTCCCACAGTGATGCATGGTTACTTGGCCACCTCGTAGTGCCCTGAAAGCATCCCTCCCAGAATACGATACGTGGTTTTCATCCATACTGAAAGCATTGCGTGGATGACACACACGTGTCAGGCACACTGAAATTCTTAAACTCAACATTTTTCCTCATAAAATGTTTAATTTTGCATAGCAAGAAAATAAATTGCAGTGCTGTTTCATTATTTTTCTGACTTTCCTGGTATTTTAACTATGTGGAAAGGAGATAGAAGACCAACAGAATGCTATCATTCCTACATGCTGCAAAGTGATTAGTTGATATGTACAGGAGTTTGCATCTGTCCCACAGCAAAGGGATTAAGATAAACAATTTTCAAGAGCCTTTTAAGTGATGTATCACAGCAGGTCTACAAAACTGCATTTTTGTTCTCTCAAACAGCCAGTTGCAGATTCTTTAGAAATTATTTAAAAATTAATATATATATATATATATATTTTTTAATGCAGTGAAGAAAATGCTTTAATATCCCTCTAAATACAGAACAAAAATTACGTTTGTCTGCTACAATTTCTTACCAGCCTAGATCTAAGAGAGCAGTGGAAATAGCACTCATGTAAGGAATTTGTATGCTTGTCCATGAAACTGAAAAATCTCTGCTTTATGCCATTTGAAACATTTTCATCCCTCTTATGCTATTTGTTTCAAAGTAACTACAACTTCAGTTGAAATAATAATAAAGATGCACCTATATACAGTATATTCACATCTGACTCCAGTGTATAGTCACGTGCCCATTACCATTACATTTTCAGGTATAATTTTGCCCTTGGGACATTTCTCTGACTCTTTGTTTTAGTCTCTTTTCTTGTGACTTATATCAGATGTCATGTGAATTTGTGTTTGGCTATACGTGGAAAGAGACTAGACCATCTACAGATGGATGGAACGTTTGGCAACCATTACCAAGTCACATGGCTATCAATCAGTATTGCTCATAATAAGAGTGGATGTATGTAAGGATATATATATTCTGTATATGTGTTGTATATATGTATATGAAAAGGATGGTATCAAGGCGCACTGTTCATGTAAAAGTATACAGATATGCATCAATATATTTGACAGAGGATGTGTAGTATATCATTAACACATACTATTGCAATGATATCAAATGTAAATAACCAAAATATCAGTTGATCCAGATAAACTAAGCCAACGTTGTACGTAACACTGTGTAAGACTCTGTGAAACAGTGTAAAACGCATCCAAATATTAAATAATTGGATTATAGAATAAAATATAGACTTGTTATTTCTTCAAAAGGTCAAAAAGAGTCCCAGAATAATATAATTCCCCCTTCGTTCCACAAGAGAAAATTATGATGAATAAATCGGTTCTTAAAATGGAATGTCCATATAGTACAAAATACACACATAAATTAGTCCCCAATTTGCTTGGTGTGCGATCTTATTCTTATGAAATCCACACACTAGAGATGAGTGCCTACTTACTACAAATAACCTTAATCCTATGAGGTAAGTAAATGCGTCCCTTTAAGGAAAAATGTCCCACAGCAATCCAGGAAACCGCTTCTATGCCCCCTTAATATGGTAGAAGTATTTTCTTCCTTCACAGATTTGTTTTATGCTCTCCTCTCAGCAGCACGATGTGTCATAAACATATAGAAAGGGAATACAAATACAAACCTGATCAAATGATGAAGTTATAATGCTTCGCTTGGTCCGATTGATGCCCATTTGGCAACCATTACCAAGTCACATGGCTATCAATCAGTATTGCTCATAATAAGAGTGGATATATGTATGTAAGGAGATATATATTCTGTATATGTGTGAGATATATCTATATATCTCTATTAGGGCTGCACGATTAATCACGGATGCAGTTTTAAACCGCACCGCCCCCTTAGACGTCACCTATGACGTACAGGAGGGCCTTGCCTTGCGACATTGAGCCGACTTACCGGGGAGTGCTGTGACTGATGCGGGTTACAGGGAGGGGGGTGTGCTGGGACTTATGTGAGTTGGGGGGTGATGGTGGTTACAGGCGGTGTGGTGCTTATGATAAAGGGGGTGCTTATTGTGGGGGTTACAGTGGGAGCTGATGGGGCTTATGTAGGTTACAGAGGGGGGTAGGTTACAGAGGGGGGCTTATGGGGGCTACAGGAGGTGCGGGGTTACAATGGGAGCTGATGGGGTTTATTTAGGTTACAGCGGGTGCTGACTTGAGAATCGCGATTCAATTGCAATGGCGATTCCCCCATATCGCCCAGCCCTAATAAAAAAAATATGTTGTTTATAACATTGATGTGTGTGTATATATATATCTTACATACTCTGTCACGTTCTTTGAAGAGATTTCTCATGTAAAAATAGATCTCAAACAAATACTCTTTGTTTTTTTCTTTTTCACCATCCCTCTCTGTTTTACAATTTTACTTTATATCCTTTTGTTTTTCCCAACCACATTATCCCCCCTCTAGCTCTTGTGGGGCCATGGGAGGAACCAAATATATCTGTGTGTGTGATACCGAGATCTATCTGTATTTATCTGTCTATCCGTCTAAGTTATTTAAAAGCTCTTCAAATCTGTTACACTAATATTGGTTTTGTACTTTAAACTAAATTCTCATTGGTTGATGAGGACAAGTGCCTTTTGATTACTTATGGAGAGGGACACACCTCAAGTCTAACAAGAAAACACTGATTTATTAGGGACAGGAATATGAGTTTTTTTTTTTGTTTTTTAATTATATTTTTTAACAAAGTGAGATTTTCAATTGCCTTTTTTTATGAAACTGAACAAGTTGACTAGAATGTCCCTTTTAATGTATATTTTGTATATCCCATTTAGATATCTTTAAAAATACTTTATAAAAGCATTTTTTTTTTTAGTATTTTGAAAGTATTTGCATGAATTGCAGAGCTGCGGCTTGTGGCCTTAGCAGGTGTCGTGCTGTTACCCAGCGTGAGCAAATTCCATCCACGTTTCTGACTACCTTGTTTTTGTCCTGTTTCCATGCAGATGTTGACCATAAAATACTAAAACAATACAGATTTTGTCTAAATTTCTAGAAACTCAGCTGTCAATGTAAGCTGAAAGTCAGCAGTCATGCGAGGCAGAGCCGGGGCACTCGCTGAGTGTGCGCACGACTGTTCTAGGTGGCGAGAGCGTTGTGTGAGGGGATTTCTTTTATTCAGATCTACTGATTTTCTAAGCTGATGCCTGAATAGATTATCTGCCAAAAAGGAATAGAAACTGAGCTGATCTTCTTTGACAAATACCTACTTATTTATAATTTGCTGAATGTGGGATCTGTATTAGACCTGCATTCCTTTGGCATTCATTCATAACAGATTTATTTAGTTTGCCTAGTTACTTGCTGGGGGAGGTAGAGAATTGGGAGTACAGAGATGTACCCAGTCTAAAAAATGGTTAAAAATGGACACTGTAAAGGTTTTTAAATGGGCAGTAAACCCTTGCAAGTTACAATATTTTTCAGAAGTATTTTAATAAATTGCCATACTGGCTAAGTGAAAATGTTTTGAATGCATTTTCTTCTTGTTTGCTTCAATTGTTTTTCAGTTGACCAACGCCACCCACTGCTTGCTATATTTGCAGGAGCCAGTGTGGACTTATTACTGGAGTAGACTGTGCTAATTATGGTCATTATGTTGGCAAAATCTACATTGTGTTAAAGTTCCTTATTTTATCATTTTTGCTTAAAGGGACATTCTAGTGCAAGAAATTAGAACATGTCATTTTTGCACAAATGAGTTGCAATTATGTGTTTAACCCAGGGTTGACAAATCTATTTGAAATTTAGGAGATAGTTAAAATATTTAGGAGCAAGACCGGTATTTGTATATGGAGAATACCCCAAAAAGTTAGCAGGCAGGGGTAAAATTCTAAGGGAAAGTGGCTCCCGGGTTTGTCAAGTTCTGGTTTAACCCCTTAATGACCGGACCATTTTTAAATTTTCTTACCCTTAATGACAATGGCTATTTTTACATTTCTGCAGTGTTTGCGTTTAGCTCTAATTTTCCTCTTACTCGTTTACTTTACCCACACATATTATATACCGTTTTTCTCGTCATTAAATGGACTTTCTAAAGATACCATTATTTTCATCATATCTTATAATTTACTAAAAAAATTGATAAAATATGAGGAAAAAATGGAAAAAAACACACTTTTTCTAACTTTGACCCCCAAAATCTGTTACACATCTACAATCACCAAAAAACACCCATGCTAAATAGTTTATAAATTTTGTCCTGATTTTAGAAATACCCAATGTTTACACGTTCTTTGCTTTTTTTGCAATTTATGGGGCAATAAATACAAGTAGCACTTTGCTATTTCCAAACCACTTTTTTTTCAAAATTAGCGCTAGTTACTTTGGAACCCTGATATCTGTCAGGAATACCTGAATATCCCTTGACATGTATATATTTTGTTTTAGAAGACATCCCAAAGTATTGATCTAGGCCCATTTTGGTATATTTCATGCCACCATTTCACCGCCAAATGCGATAAAAAAAAAAAAAAAAAAGTTCACTTTTTCACAAATTTTATCACAAACTTTAGGTTTCCCACTGAAATTATTTACAAACAGCTTCTGCAATTATGGCACAAATGGTTGTAAATGCTTCTCTGGGATCCCCTTTTTCAGAAATAACAGACTTATATGGCTTTGTGGTTGCTTTTTGGTAATTAGAAGGCCGCTAAATGCCGCTGCGCACCACACATGTTTTATGCCCAGGAGTGAAAGGGTTAATTAGGGAGCTTGTAGGGTTAATTTTAGCTTTAGTGTAGTGTAGTAGACAACCCCGAGTATTGATCTAGGCCCATTTTGGTATATTTTATGCCACCATTTCACCGCCAAATGCGAGCAAATAAAAAAAAAACTTTACATTTTTCACAATTTTAGGTTTCTCACTGAAATTATTTACAAACAGCTTGTGCTATTATGGCAGAAATTGTTGTAAAAGCTTCTCTGGGATCCCCTTTGTTCAGAAATAGCAGACTTATATGGCTTTGGCGTTGCTTTTTGGTAATTAGAAGGCCGCTAAATGCTGCTGCGCACCACACGTGAATTATGCCCAGCAGTGAAGGGGTTAAATTAGGTAGCTTGTAGGGAGCTTGCAGGGTTAATTTTAGAGATCAGCCTCCCACCTGACACATCCCACCCCCTGATCCCTCCCAAACAGCTCTCTTCCCTCCCCCACCCCACAATTGTTCCCGCCATCTTAAAGGGCCATTATACACATTTTTTCTTTGCATAAATGTTTTGTAGATGATCTATTTATAAAGCCCATAAAGTTTTTTTTTTTTAAAAAAATGTATAATTTTGCTTATTTTTAAATAACATTGCTCTGATTTTCAGACTCCTAACCAAGCCCCAAAGTTTTATTTGAATACCGTCAGCTACCTTCTCCAGCTTGCTACTGTTTGTGTAAAGGGTCTTTTCATATGCAAAAGAAGGGGGAGGGTCTTATTTACCACTTGCAGTGGGCTTTCCAACTGCCTTTTCAACAGAGCTAAACTGAAAGCTTCTAAGTACGTTTTTGAACCATTTTATACTGGATTTTGATATCGGTATCTGTGCATCTTATTCTTTATAATAGTGTCTATTACATGCAGTTATATGAAAATGAGTGTATACTGTCCCTTTAAGTACTGGCAGAAAGTCTGCCAGTACTAAATAAAAGAGGTTTTTTTTTTTTTTTTTTTTTTTTAAATAAAAATAATAAAATATTTTAGTTGTGATGGACCCCTGCCTTAGCACCAACCTCCCTGATCCCCCCCCCCCCTCCAGATCTCTAACCCTCTCCCCTACCTAATTACCGCCATCTTGGGTACTGGCAGCTATCTGCCAGTACCCAGTTTGGCCCCACAAACCAAATTATTTTAATTTTATTTATAACTTTTTTTTATTTTTATTATTATTTCTGTAGTTTGCCAAAATGTAATGTATCCCCACGTTTTTTTTTTTTTTTTTTTTTTTTATTAAATCCATTATGAAACCTTCAAACAAAAAAAGAATTGCTTTATGCGACTTAAATAGGTTTTGGGATGCTTTGAATGAATAGAAATTGTGGCAGGAAGGAAGGGAGTTTTTTCTGTCTTACAAACCGTTGTGCTACTAAGTCAGGCAATAACTGATATCTGCAAACAATTTAGTTCCATTCCGGGTGACCCTGCGTCTATAAGGGCATGATGTGTAATCATAGGTGGGGGGATTAACATCAGAGGTAGCTTGCAAACTACTGAGGAAATCCCTTTTGGCTGCCGTGTCACTTTGTGGTCTCTGTGGTTAAACTGGCAGAAACAAGCTACACAACAGCCCCTTCCACTGCCATATTTCACTTTTTTGTTGTTGTCATTTTATACAATGATTATAACATTACTGGTTGTCTAAATTTAATTTGGTTCAATGAACTGGTGAGTGCTTGTAAAAAAAATCTTCTTGGGGGGGGGGGGGGGGAGCATAAAACCCAATTCATTGTTTCCCATTATTCAGAGAGAGCATACAAATCTAGTTTAATTGTCCTATTTGCTTCATTCACTTTGGTATCCTTTTGTTTAAGGAACAGCAAAGCACTATTGGAAGCTCATCTCTGGTGAGCCAATGACAAGAGGCATGTGTGTAGTCACCAATCAGGAGATAGTTCCCAGTAGTGTGTTGCTGCTGAGACAATCTAGGCATGCTTTTCAACAAGGGATAACAAGAGAACTCTGTAGATTTGATAATGGATCTCAACCATAAAATAATTATTTTGACTTGCATGTCACTTTTAAACACATTGATTATCTTGTGCTCCTGTTCTAAGCTGCTGATTGAATAATTATGTATTCCACTCCTGATTGGTTCACTGGCTGTTTCCTCCTCCAGGACCATCAATACAGTGCAACTTTAACTATGAATTTAAGTCGTCTGCATGGTTATATAAAAAAGAATTTGTTTAACCCCTTTACCCAATATGACATATGTATACGATATGAAGCCAATTCTACCGCATAACGTGTATATAGGTCTGAGCTGAAGGAAGCTCTAGCAGTGTCACCTGTAAAGTGAGAGCTGGAGTTCCTGAGCTGCTGGCATCTGTCTGCATATGGATCCACTGTACGATCGGTGCTCCAGTTCCATATAAAGGCAGATGCCAGATTGTTACAGGCGGATTGGGGGTGGCCATAACCAACTATCGCTGGAGGGGAGGTATGGGGACCACTAAACTAGAGAAAAATACAATAATAATAAAAAAATATATTTATATATAAGATACTGTCAGGCAGCTGCCAGTACTAAAGATCGCTGTCGGGGAGTGGGGGTGGGTTAGAGAGCTATTTGGGGGGGTTAAGGAGTTGGGAGGGTTGAGGAGGATCACTACACTGCAGAAATAATAAAAATCTAAACTTCATACTGGCAGACTGTCTGCCAGTACCTACCATGGGGGTCACCAGGGGGGTGAGGGAGGGAAAAGAGCTGTTTGGGAGGGATCAGGTAGGGTTCAGGGGGTCGGAAGTGTCAGGTGGGAGGCTAATCTCTACACTAAAGCTAAAATGAATGTTACTAGCTACATGATTAACCCTTCACTGCTGGGAATAGAACTGTGGTGCACAGCTGCAATTAGCTGCATTCCAATTACCTTGAACAAGGGGACCCCAGAGAAGATTTCATAATAAATTGTGTCATGATGCACAAGCAGTATGCAAATAATTTGAGTGAGAAACCCAAAGTTTGTGAACAAATTAATGAGATCAAAAAGTTGAGTGCACGTGCTCAGCGTCATATCCAGAGGTTGTCTTTGGGAAATAGACGTATGAGTGCTGCCAGCATTGCTGCAGAGGTTGAAGGGGTGGGGGGTCAGCCTGTCAGTGCTCAGACCATACGCTGCACACTGCCTCAAATTGGTCTGCATGGCTGTTGTCCCAGAAGGAAGCCTCTTCTAAAGATGATATACAAGAAAGCCCGCAAACAGTTTGCTGAAGACAAGCAGACTAAGGACATGGATTACTGGAACCATGTCCTGTGGTCCGATGAGACCGAGATAACTTTACTTGGTTCAGATGGTGTCAAGCGTATGTGGTGGCAACCAGGTGAGGAGTACAAAGACAAGTGTGTCTTGCCTACATTCAAGCATGGTGGTGGGAGTGTAATGATCTGAGCCTGCATGAGTGCTGCCGGTACTGGGGAGCTACAGTTCATTGAGGGAACCATGAATGCCAACATGTACTGTGACATACTGAAGCAGAGCATGATCCTCTCCCTTTAGAGACAGGGCTGCAGGGCAGTATTCCAACATAACGATCCCAAATGCACCTCCAAGACAACCACTGCCTCGCTAAATAAGCTGAGGGTAAAGTTGGTGGACTGGCCAAACATGTTTACAGACCTAAACCCTATTGAGCATCTGTGGGGCATCCTCAAACGGATGGTGGGGGAGCGCAAGGTCTCTAACATCCACCAGCTCCGTGATGTCGTCATGGAGGAGTGGAAGAGGATTCCAGTGGCAACCTGTGAAGCTCTGGTGAACTCCATTCCCAAGAGGGTTAAGGCAGTGCTGGAAAATAATGGTGGCCACACAAAATATTGACACTTTGGGCCCAATTTTGACATTTCCACTTAGAGGTGTACTCACTTTTGTTGCCAACGGTTTAGACATTAAAGGGCCATTATACACTCATTTTTTCTTTGCATAAATGTTTTGTAAATTATCTATTTATAAAGCCCATAAAGTTTTATTTTTTTATTTTTTAAAATGTATAATTTTGCTTATTTTTTAATAACATTGCTCTGATGTTCAGACTCCTGTGAATACCGTCAGCTACCTTCTCCAGCTTGCTCCTGTTTGTGTAAAGGGTCTTTTCATATGCAAAAGAAGGGGGGGGGAGTGTCTTATTTCCCACTTGCAGTGGGCTTTCCAGCTACCTTTTCAACAGAGCTAAACTGAGAGCCTCTAAGTAAGTTTTTAAACCATTTTATACTGGATTTTTATATAAGTATCTGCATCTTGTTCTTTATAGTAGTGTCTATTACATGCAGTTATATGAAAACGAGTGTATACTGTCCCTTTAATGGCTGTGTGTTGAGTTATTTTGAGGGGACAGCAAATTTACACTGTTATACAGGCTGTAAACTCGCTACTTTACATTGTAGCATGAAAAGATATAATATATTTACAAAAAATGTGATGGGTGTACTCACTTTTGTGAGATACTATATGTATAAATAGTATAATATATATGGGCTTAGATCAATACCTTGGATTGTCTACTAAATTTTTTTTATATAGTTTTAACTTGTAAACAAAAAAACAAAACAATTTCTGTTTAAATGGAGTGATAGCAAAAATGTTAAAATTGCTCTGGTATTCTTCTCTGAAATTCCCAGTAGTGAACGAATTAATTCTATGAATTACACTTTTTTTTTATACTTCTGAATCCTATTTTTGTTCTGTGTATTCCTTCATATATCTGGCTCTCAATAGAAAATGGTCTAATGCTATGCTGTGTTTTTATTTTGTTCACAAGCAGCTGTTTAAAACACCATTGTTTCTAATGATGTAATCAATATCCTATGCGTGGTGCGTGTGCTATAGAACGGTCTATTGGCCATTTACATTTTGAGTTCTGATTAAAAAAATAAAATCTTATTTTTTACGTAAGAATTGAGATGACGGCTTGCTGTGAAATTCAAGTACAAACATACATTGGGGAATACTTTTTAAGGTTTGATCCCTGAGGCAGTAATGTGCTGCATGCGTGTTTGAGGTAGGGAACAGATAAATCATAGGAGTTAGCTTGGGGGCAATTTTGACAATCCAAAATCAAAGCGGTCTGTGGCCATCTGTTGTAAATTTTTCATAAAAATAGTTTTTCTTAGTGTTTAACAGGTTAACCACTTTATAAAATGTAGGTCGACCAAGAATATGATGGTGCCAGTGTCAGATTTTATATATAAATGAATATTAATTAATAGTGAACCAAGGGAATATTTTGAACGCTTTAGCTGCCAATACTTTTGTTTTATATATTTTATTTTGCGTATAATTGCGTTATTTCCATGTAAATGTTTCTTTTTTACATTGTTCGTACATTACAGTCTCAGGTTTACATTGGGACTTTTTTCTGTAAACCAATGTTTTTTTCCTGACTTAAAGGATTACTTTCTGTTATAATTTTTAAGCTAAACAACTAACATATTAAAGTTAATAAACATTAATTAAAACCTACTGACCTATATTTTCTCCAAAACAAAGTTTCATAACGTTCTAAAAGTTATATCTTTTATTCGCTGATGATGTCACGTTATCCTGCCCACTATTTTCAGCACTGTGTGTTCAAAATACTTAAACCAATAACTTTGTGTTTAAAGCGCCATTTTGAAACCTAGGTATTGTAAACGGATTGGTACAGAGCAAAGGATACCCACGGAGTGGGTTTGGAAAACAATTTAAATTTGCAGACAAGATTTCTGATATACGGTAGAGATATGTTAATGAAATGCTATTGATAAAAAGCGTATTTGGGGTAGTTAGTTAGTAACAGGCATAGAAAATATTTACTTACAGTGGCCCTTTAAAGAACCAAATACAGAATAGAACTGCATAATTATCAAGTGAATAATAAAGATGACGATGCATTCAAACGTACTCTGAATATTAAATAAGTGTGGATTTTATTTTGTCAGATGTTATTTTCTCCCCCATTTACCGGTCCCCTGTATCATGTGATCAGACTAGTATACGTATACACTGAATTTGTGCAAATGCTGGTGCCTTAGTGCATATAAAAAACCAAGTGTGTAAAATTTGATAATGGAGTAAATTAGAAAGTCTCTTAAAACGGCAGGCTCTTTCTGAATCCTAAAAGTTCAATTTTGACTTGTTACCCTTTAAAAAAAAATAATAAAAAAAAATACTAAGATTGAGATTGGATTCTTGCTGTCTAGTGCAGGGGATAACAAACTTATTTTCAACTAAATGTTCAGCAGGGCTATTAAAGGGACATTATACACCCATATGTTCTTTTCATAATTGTATGAGGCATGAAGATTATAGATACCTTTTTATCTAGTGCAGACTTCATCAAACTAAGGGAAAAAATATTGTATTATGTATTCGGATACAAGGAAAGTGCACTTTTTCGTTGTTTGTAAAAGGAATGCCACAAATGGATGCAATCTTTGTCATTTGCCTCATTTTGGCCACAGATTTATCTGGATAAAATAGTGACACACGTCACAACATCTTGAGAATGCATTATAAAATCTTGTAATTAACTGCATTTTTTTAATTTGTTTTTTAGAATTCCAGCATAGGTTTTGTGTATAGATATATGTAGAAATTAAGATGCAATAATTTCTAGTAATCTCTGGTTAATGTGTCTAATCTGTGTGTAATGAATAACTAAAACAGTGACAGGTGCTAAACATTGGATGTCCCTTTATCTGGTCAGACAACTTCTGACAATAAAAGGGGGTTAAGGTCAAGGCCAAAAGCCTGTACTTTACATGTTAACATGGAAACCTTAATACTAGCCTCCATAAGGCTTACTGTCCTCATAGATTTTAAACTAGGGAACCATGTATATAACTGATTAGCAATCAACTATGTTAAAGGGATACTGAACCCACATTTTTTTCTTTCATGATTCAGATAGAACATGCAATTTTAAGCAACTTTCTAATTTACTTCTATTAATTTTTTGTCATTCTCTTGCTATCTTTATTTAAAAAAGAAGGCATCTAAGCGAAGGAGCCAGCAAATGTTTGGTTCAGAACCATGGACAGCACTTGTTTGTTGGTGCTGTCCAATCATCAAGGACAACCCAGGTTGTTCACCAAAAATGGGCCGGCATCTAAACTTACATTCTTGCTTTTAAAATAAACATACTAAAAGAATGAAGAAAATTTGATATTAAGAGTTAATTAAAAAGTTCTACTTTCTACATTTTCTGTTATTTACAAATGTTACTTAAGATATCCAAAGCTTACATTAATTGCATAATTTAACATAAATGAATTCAATGATAATTTGTGCACAAAAGTTTAAGATTAGCTAATTTTAGCTTGAAGTGATTGTAAAGTTTAACTGTTTTTGTTACAATATTTGTAATCATAAGCTTAAAGATGGGAACTTTCATTCATGAAAGACTTTGGAAACCTCTGCCCGTAACGGATAGTCTAGTTCCTGCTTCGCTGACTATTCAGGCTTTAGCCAATTGCATTGCGTCCCTTTGGCGTACAGCAAAGGGGGCTCGATAAGATTTGGCTACAGCCTGAATCGTCATTGAAGTATGAAATAGACTATCTGTTGCGGGCAGAGGAATGGCGACATCTAGAAAAACATGAAAGGGTAAGTAAAAAATTAAAGGGTTAGTAAAGTCCAAATTAAACTTTCATGATTCTGATAGGGCATGCCATTTTACACAACTTTCTAATTTACTTTTATCATCAATTTTGCTTTGTTCTCTTAGTATTCTTAGTTGAAAGCTAAACCTAGGTAGACTCATATACTAATTTCTAAGCCCTTGAAGGCCGCCTCTTATCTGAATGCATTTGACTGGTTTTTTTCACAGCTAGAGGGCATTAGTTCATGTGTTTCATATAGATAATATTGTGCTCATGCACGTGGAGTCAGCACTAGTTGCCTGAAATGCCAGTCTGTCAAATGAACGAAGATAAGGGGCAGTCTGCAGTAGCTTAGATACAAGGTAATCAAAGAGGGAAAAAGTATATTAATATAAGTGTTAGTTATGCAAAACTGGGGAATGGTAAATAAAGGATTATCTATCTTTTTAAACGATAACACTTTTGGTGTTTACTATCCCTTTTTAAGGGCTAGATTTATTATAGCTGAGGCGTATACGCGCCCCTATACGCCTCAGCTCGCCTGTGGCGGGCGAAATTACCCGCAGGTATTTGGCATTACACACAAGCGCAATTTTGCGCTCTCGTGCAATCCCGCCCGCACACAGCCAATCACGCGCGGGCAGGAGCTGTCAATCTCCTCGTCGGACTCGACCGAGGAGATTGAATTTCGCCAGTTTAGAAGTGGCGAAGAGTTTAGGGAAGCAGCGGTCTGGTGACCGCTGCTTGATAAATCACGGTCAGCAAGTTCTTGTGAGAACTTGCTGCCGTAGGGGCTTGATAAATCTAGCCCTAAGCGTTTCCAAAGCCTTTCATGAATTAAAGTCCCCATGTTTTAGTTTATGATTACAAATACAAAAAAGTTAAAGGGACAGTCAACTCCAAAATTGTTATTGTTTTAAGATAGATAATCCCTTTATTACCATTCCCCAGTTTTGCACAGCCAACATAGTTATATTAATATACTTTTTACCTCTGTGATTAACTTGTATCTAAGCATCTTCTGACAGCCCCCTGATCACATGACTTTTTAGTTATTATCTATTGACTTGCATTTTAGCTAATTAGTTCTGACTCCTGAATATCGTCACGGGTGTGAGCACAATGTTATCTATATGGCCCACATGAACACATGTGAAAAGCTAATAAAAACACATGTGATAAGAGGCTGTCTGTAGTGGCTTAGAAACAGGCAGAAATGTAGTGGTTTAAATGCTATAAGGTATATTATATCAATGTTGGTTTTCAAAGCTGGGGAATGGGTAGTAAAGGCGTTATCTATCTTTTTAAACAGTAAAAATGTTGGTGTTGACTCTCCCCTTAACGTTTACCATCACTTTAATATAGGCTGGGTGGTCAATAGAATCAGCTATCCATTAAATAGGTCCTGAGTTAAATATATTTTTGCATGGAAAAAAAACCTCTTGCTTTTTGTGAATCTTAGTGTCATGGTTTTATGTTGAAGATTAAAAATGTAAATGAAGCAGTTTTGCAAACCAAAAATATGTAAAAAAAAATACTATACTGTTTACTGTTAATGCCCTGGAGCTGATAACATTCCCACAGCTGAATCACTGATCACGCCATTAAATGCTTGTAAAGGAAAAGCATATTTATTCGGCTCAGGAACATCCATTTACAGAAACCCCCCACAAAAAAAACATTTTTCTCTAAATCCGTCCCCTGGTCCTTTCAGCACTTCCTTGGCTTGTGAGCTTGCTGTAAAGCGGCTTTGTATGCTCGAGTGCCTTCACCTTTCAGCCTTCTCAGTATGTACTAGAATGTGCACTTGGTATGACTAACGCTCTGTGGGATTCCAGTGTGTCCCTCCCTCGGTCGGCTTGGCTGGGGCCTAGCTCAGAGCATGATGTCATTGTATCTGTTTACATTCCTTGCACATTCATGACTCTCTGGAACTCAGCAGGGATAGCGCATAAGCTCTTGTAGAGACTTAACCTCTGTCTGTCACTGGATATTTCCTTTTATTGATCTCTAGCACCATTCAAGAAATCTCCCTCCCTTTTAATGTACATATTTCGAGTTAGGACATTTTGTCAGCTTCTTTTGTGTATTTCACGGTGAAGCATTGTAGCTCTCTAGGAGTTAACAATTATTACGTTTGAAACTTTTACCTTTTCTGACTGTATTTAGACATTTTATTGCATTGTTCTGTCTCTGTATTAGGCACCTTATAAGGTCCAAACAAAATGCTGTGCGTGGGCAGGGGGCGGGATTGCGCTCGTGTGCAATGGTGATTACCTGCAGGTAATTTTGGCCCCGCTACAGGCGAGCTGAGGCGTACCGGGGCGCGTATACGTGCCCCTGTACGCCTCAGCTTTGATAAATCTAGCCCATCATACTCCCAGTGCTGCAGTCTCTTTCTCAGCCACATTCCCACATCTTGTATCAGTCCAGGCCCCCTGACCCTGCAACTCGTTACCTTTTATGTTGCTTCCGAGTGAGGCTATTTCCCTGTGAATAGTGTGTGCTGACTAACCAGCGCCTACCCCACTTTACATGTCACTTTACATGTCCCTGGGGTAAAAGAAAAAGAAAAAAAAATGTAACTCCTCCCAATACCACATCTCCCAAGGTTTAGACTTAGGTTTTTTTTTTATTTTCTATTCCTTTGTCATCTGTTTTCTCTAAACACCCACACCCCAGATATCAGCACATGCTTCAGTTGGTGCTATCTATATTCTGTGGTTTCTCCTCCCACTGTATCGGTGTGATAATAAATGAAATGATACTGTGGGAGTATTAGTAGTCTTGCTTCGCTCAGGTTTGAAACTGATTTATATAGTGATGGGATATGGTTTTGGGGGGCAGGACAGGAGTGGCATTTGTAGAAGCAAGATGGGGAGGGCAGCGGCAGCATTTGGAGAGGCTTCTGGTTACAAGATCTAACAAAATAAGAGTTCTTCAAAAGTGTGTGTTACTGTACTTATCAGTCATTGAGCAACAAACTACTTTCACTATCTTATCTTTAGAAATAGACATGTTAAAGGGACATTAAATTAAAAATTACATTTTAATGATTCAGATAGAGCATGCAGTTTTAACATGCCTTCCAATTTACCTCTATCAGATTGTACATGGTCTCTTTATATGCACACTGAGTCACCAGCTCCTACTGAGCATGTGCAAGAGTTCAGTGCGTTGGTATATGAGCCTGGGGCCGGCAAATTAAGGTCAATTTTGAAATTTGTCAGAAAAAAATGCTCATTTAAAATTAAGAATACGTACTATTGCGTTGTCTTTTTAGTACACATTTGTTCAATTCTGATGTATTTATTAGAAGGGATTGCTCAATTATCAGTGCTAAATTGCATCATGTGAAAAGGGGACAAAATAAATAAAGGTCTCAAAGCTGCTCCCACATCAGACTCATATTAAAGATAGACCAGAATGAGATAAAAATAAAACCTAGGTTTTAATAATTTATCATTAAAACTTCTCACATTGATAAAAAACAACTCTTAAAGGGAAACTAGTCAAAATTAAACTTTCATGACTCAGGGCATGCTATTTTAAACAACTTTCCAATTTTATTATGATCAAATTTGCATTGTTTTCTTGCTATTCTTTGTTGAAAGTTAAACCTAGGTATGTTCATATGCTAATTTTTAAGCCCTTGAAGGCTGCCTCTTATCTCAGTGCATTTTAATAATTAGACAGTGCTAATTCATGTGTCTATATAGAGTACCTGAGGTTTAGTTACTAAGTCATAGGCCAATTATGCTACACATACTGAGTAAAAAAGATCCCTATTAAAGTGTTTATGATTGCGTTAACTTCCAAAACCGGAAACTATAGATGGTCTAATCTGCTATCTCAGTATGTGTACTACCACAAATTAAATTGAGCAAAAAGATTTTTAGGGCATAACCTCCCTCGGTGCAATACCGTTAAAGGGACATTATACACTTGTTTTCTTTGCATAAATGTTTTGTAGATCTATTTATATAGCCCATAATTTATTTTTATTTTCTTTTAAAAAATTGATAGTTTTGCTTATTTTTAATAACATTGCTCTGATTTTCAGACTCAAAGCCCCAAAGTTTTAGCAGAATACCGACATATACCTACTCCAGCTTGCTCCTGTTTGTGTAAAGGGTCTTTTCATATGCAAAAGGAAGGGGGGTCTGCTATTTCCCACTTGCAGTGGGTGTTCCAGTAACCTTTTAAACAGAGCTAAACTGGAAGCTTCTAAGAAAGTTTTTAAACGGTTATGTACTGGATTTTTATATCAGTATCAATGCATATTATTCTTTATAGTAGTGTCTATTGCATGCAGTTATATGAAAATTGATGTATACTGTCCCTAGCAAAACAATATAACATACATCTGGTCCTTGCAGAGAAATGCCTGACGTATGTTTCCCCTGTTTTTCAAATTTCGTCTTGAGTAGCAGCATCACAAGTTGCGATTACTGGATGACTGGTTCATTGCTTGTGAACCTGCCCACCTGCTATGATGATAAATGTTGCCCTATATCAATGCATTACTTAGCATAACAGAATACCAGGATATGATTTACTATCACTTTTGAAGGGATATTAAACAGTGCTCCTATAGTAAAAACAAATAAATTAATTCAAAGTACAAAAGAAAGTTAAAAATAAGATATAAAAGGTAAAATTAATTTTAAAATGAGAAAAAACATATTGCAATGATTTCTATTAAGTATAACCCACTGCTTAATGCATTTATTTAATTATAACAATGAAACAGACTGTATAACATCCCTTTTAAAGGCTAAATCAGCCTTTTTATTACACAGGTTGCATTTCAGTATTTGGCAATAGTACACTGTGTTTGTACTGCCTCGGCAAATGACGTCCATGTTCCTTTTATCAGGTTTATAATACTGCTGTAAAAAACATACATACAAGCACACATTTAACTTGTAGCATCTTATAAGGCTGCCAGGAAGGAGTTGGTTTTCTGTTTATCAGCTTGATTACCAGAAGCATAGGAAGTGGCCAGGCTCTCCGTACTGCAGGATACCTCTACCCAGTAATTACATAATGCTCTGTTGTGATCATATCGGAAGCTACATCTGTCCGCATCCAAACCTATTTTTCCATTATGTTCTCAAGCTCTGGCCCAGAGACCTGACCAGAAAAACCAAAGCAAGAACAACATTCTCTGTACTCTGATCCCAAGTGTAGATGTTAAATGTTTGGCTGTAGTAAATGCCACATTGCGTTTAGCCAACGACATTATGTAAACCAGTCATTTGTTTGTATAAAAGTGAGGCTGCACTTTAACCCTTGGGCACTGTAGGTTAAAAGCAGAAAAGCAAAACTTATTTGGTCTTTTTATAGAAGGCTTAATATATTTCATTTAACATGTTCAGATTGAATCAGCTATCCCGCTGAGTGTGCCATATAACCTGAAAAGTATTAAGTTAGCGCTTACACCAAATAACAATCCTATCTAAGCCACTCATATATCTTATCTCCTTCCTAGATAAGTATTTATGCGAAATAGGTTATAGAAAAATGAGGGCGCTATTAGATAGCCATAGGATGTTAATTCTATATGAATAAACAATTATCTACTATGAACTTAAAATTAAAATTATTTTCAAACCAATTTGAGATATTAAATAGAATAATTAACTCAGATTAATGTAATATTTAAAAAAAAAAAAAAATAATTAAAATATTTAGATATTAAAATATAAAATAATTATGAACTTTATCGTGATATCAACAAAAAAAAATATATTAACAAAATATGAATCTCTATATGCGAGCTTTAGAATTGATATCGGATTAGCAATGTTACACACTCATATTAAGTGAGAAAACCGCTATACAAGGCCAACAGTTATATAATGATAGGAAATATTTAAAACCTTTTAAAAATACTTATGCCTATCATTTACAAAGATCCTATTAATGTTAAAAGTCCTGGAGCGAGCTCCCTTTAAAAACAAATTATTTTAAGCCACTTGGAAGATTTGAGTTGTTACAGTCCCTTAGAAGAGTTGAAATTGATACAGTCTTACTGTCACTTCTTATGATGTGGATACAATCAATTCCATTTTTTTATTACTTTACCCTGAAAGGCTTACAGGGGAGATCGTTACTTTTATCCTGTAACAGAAAGTTTCCTTGTGTCCACGGCTCCTGTCTTCTGGATTCAAGACTCTGTGTTTCGGTTTGGCGAAACCCACCAGGTGTAATGGTTACGGATTTCAAAAGAGGTGACGTCACCGATCTTTATAATCTTTCAGCGTGGAATTTTTAACTTCAAAAGATCCAGAGATTTACACTTGCGCAAGTGATTTAAAGAATTAGCCACCCTCACGGCTGTCTTTATAAATTTCTAAGGTGGACAATACTACACTTAGTACAAATTGTACGCAGATATCACTCACACCTATATGGTGAAAAGACACGGATCCTCTGGGTGCTTTAATATAATGTCCAGTTTAGTTGGTTATTTGAGGCTTACAGCTTCTACGCGTTTCACCCTCTGGGGCTTTTTAAAAAAAAAGCTGCAAACAGAGGGTGAAACGCATAGAAGCTGTAAGCCTCAAATAACCAACTAAACTGAACATTATATTAAGCACCCAGAGGATCTGTGTCTTTTCACCATATAGGTGTGAGTGATATCTGCATACAATTTGTACTAAGTGCAGTTTGTGTTTCAGGCATTTAATGGATAGTCACAGGGGTGTGTTTTCCAGTAATAAATGCAGTAAATTACCGCTTTGTTTCTGATAGTGTAGAGGATAGTAAGGTTTTAGGGTATTTATAAAGTGTCGGTACCTTGCTGTGCTTTAGCTAGACGTATCTACCCAAGTTACCAATCTACATCAGCTTCCCAGCTATGCCAGTTCTTATACTGGCTCCCCATGCACTGTAGAATACAATTAAAAATATTAACCCTAAATTATAAAGCACTTAACAGCCTCACTCCCAAATATATATCCTCACTGAACTCCAACTACTTCCTGACCCGCCCTCTTCAATCAACTTCTGACCTATGTCACTCCTATTATTTCTGTGTCCTTCTCTTGCCTCATAGACTTCTCGTGCACTGCTCCTTCAGACCGTCTCCAACCTTGTATAGTTTCAGATGCTCTTTGAATAACCGCCTGTTTAGTGAAGCTTACATCTCATGTAGTCAAAACTAGACTTGAACTGCCTTGAATTGCTGCAATCCGCATGACCAGCTATGCCAAACTTTGTGTCTGAATCCTCCACCTGTAGAGTTCAGGCTCTTTTGAGCAGAGACCTCCTACGTCTGTGCTAATGTGTCCTGCTTACTCTGTTATGTATTTGTATCTTACCACAAATCTCTGTCATTGTATAACCCTTTGTACCCAATGCTACAGAACTTTGCTATGCAAATAAATACCATTGTTGACTGCTTGTACATTTCTCTGATTGGATAAATTTGTCTTTTAAACATTGGTAAAGGATGTACTGAAAGTTTTTTGTTATGAAATCCGCACCATCTATAATTATTCTTAAAAAAAAATGGGGCACTTTCATTGATAATAATAATTAAAGATGCTTTAGTCTTAAAATAAATTACAGTTTAGTGATCAGAAACATCCCAGCCTTCCTCCGCCCACATATCTTACTCTCTATTTTTTTTCTTTGGTGACAAATCCGGCTTCAGCCAATTGTTGCATGCCCCCTTTGGCACCCAGCTCGTGGGGCATGTAATGATTGGCTGAAGCCGGATTTGTCACAAAAAAAAAGAGAATGAGATGCGGGCCTAAACTAATTTATTTTAAGACTAAAGCGTCTTTATTATTATGAATGAAAGTGCCCCTCTTTTTAAGAAAAATTATAGATCGTGTTGATTCCATAGGAAATCACTTTTGAATTTTATCATAGCAAACTCTAGTCATGAATGGTTTTGAAATTAAAAATGTTATTATTCCCAAAGCATGTTCTGTTCTGAGATGCTGTATGTCTGCAGAAAGAGCAGGACACCCACTGGAACTGTGTTAGTGCTTTCGATTTGCAGCGCTGCTCCACATCAAGCTGTACTTTTCAAACATCACTGAGTTCTGACTGCACTGTGTATGGTGTCCTTAACACAGTGCAGCCAGAGCAAAGCACTGTTTGAAGACAACAGTCAAATATTGAGCAGTGCTGCAAAGTGGCATCATATTGATTGGTTGGTTGACTGGCTTTCAGAGATTTTTTCAACCCTGTCCCCTAGCCTTTCCCGGTCTGAAAAATTCCTGACTGGTCGTGTGAGCAATGCACCTTTTCCTTTTATTACTCCCTTTATAATTATGTGATGTTAGACCAAGAACAAAGGAAACAAATGTTTTCAAGACATTTTAACAATTTCTTTGCTTTCTCTGCAACTGATTTGCAATGCATTTTTCAACTTAAGCAATATACTATAAAATATTAAAAATTGCTTCGTTCTCCAGTAAATCAACACATTGCAATTGAGCTGGTGCTTTAGTGTAGCTGCCTAATTTAAAATTGAATTTAGTTTCAAACTGACCTCCAGAAAAAATCTCATTGCAGAAAGTCAAAAAAATGTCTCTGGGCTTATTATAAAAGTCTATATTATATGATCATTATGTACAAAATGTATATGTGTCTCTTATTCTAAGCAAAATTAGATAAGGTGTATACACCTTCTAACAACACAACATAGAGCATTCTTTAGCTTCTCGGGTGACAGAAGGTTGTCCTGCTTAACACTGGCAATTAAGGCGTTAAAAGGTTGTTTGCATTGCATGTTTATTCACAATGTGAATCCCCTAAGCCTGGCTATTAAATAATTAGACAACCAATATGGTGTGACTGTTAATTTAGGACACCCGGTGCCTCTCTGGCAAAATAAATCGCTAACATTTGTGTAATTTGGTTTAACTTTACAGGCCCTTTTAGTGTTACGTTCTGAAATGCTTCAGTGGAAAATATGTAAAGACAGGATAGGAAATATTTAGTTTCAAAACATTTGTCCAGTGCGGAAGAGCAGATGTGAGGATAGTGAAACACTCACAACTTTGTCTGTTTGGAGCCAGTTGACAGAGGCATGTGTATTATTTGTGTCAAGGTATTTCCTCGGCTCTCCATAGTGGAAACCGCAGTATCAGCACTTTTCTGTCCTCGACATATGGGCACGTGGGAATATTGGGCACTGCTGCACTATTTTTTTTTAAAAACGTGATCGAGGCATCGAAGTGTTATCCTATGTATGCAATAGTGTACTTTTTATTAACCATTTGAGTGCTAAGCACTTTCCCACCTGGGTGCTAAGATTTTTTAATTTTTTTTTATTTTTTTATTTTTTTTTGAACAATTTTTTTTTAAACCTTTTTGTTTTTATTTTTTTCAGACCCCCAAGACTTACTCAGTTGGAAAGGTTAGGTGATTACCTTTCCAATGGTGAGTCTTGGGGGTCTGTAGCTGCTTAGATGCCTGAGATACAGGCTTCTAAGCAGCATGCCCCCTGCTCCTATACTTGACATTAAGTATAAATAAAGTTGCGTGGTGACGTCATCACATCATTGCGCGTGACGTTACTACACAAAACGGGAAGCCCCGGCGATACCTGTTACTCTACAGGCACGATTGCCAGGGTAGGGGCCGGTGGGAGTCCCCAGATCTCCCTCAAGGTGGGAGAGTGCTAGTGACGGCTCTGAGCAGTCATTAGCACTCAAAGGGTTAAATGGACATGAAACCCAAATTTTTTTTTTATGATTCAGATAGAGCATACATTTTTAAATAACTTGTCAATTTATTTCTTTGTGTATACGTGTGTGTGTGCATGTCTATGTATGTTATATATATATTATGTGTATTATATTTAGTAAAGCCTATTAAAATTGATATCTGGCTCATGTCCCGTAAGTACAGTATGCTTTTTTTTAAAGTCTTCCCATACTAAGTATCGGATAGCTTTGCAGATGTTTGTAACATAACCCTTTTGAATGTTAGTGCTTCTAAAAGCTTTAAAGGAGAACATATTGGTACAATTTACATATCTGAATATCACTAATCTCTTAAATAGAATCTATTATTTTGTAGGATAAAAGCCATGCTTTGCATGCAAAGGGGAGTGGCTGAAAATCTTCCTTTCATCAGCAATGCTTATCTTCATCTCTATCTTGCTTCCCTCTTTCTGTCTCCCTTTCTCTGGGCCTAATGATCAAAAAAGTCACACAAATTCTTTGGGGACTTTTTTCCGAGGATTATATTGTAGTATGTGTGTGTAGTGTGTGTGTAGTGTGTGTGTAGTGTGTGTGTAATGTGTGTCTCTGCTTCACATCCAGAACCTGCATAACAAGATAAACATCTTTTAACATAAACATTTAATAAAATTATTTGAGGAAACGTATAGAACTGATGAGATTTGGTAGATAATCTCACCAGAGAGCTTTAGATCATTGGACTCTTCCTCTCCTCTATATTATACAGGGAGTGCAGAATTATTAGGCAAATGAGTATTTTGACCACATCATCCTCTTTATGCATGTTGTCTTACTCCAAGCTGTATAGGCTCGAAAGCCTACTACCAATTAAGCATATTAGGTGATGTGCATCTCTGTAATGAGAAGGGGTGTGGTCTAATGACATCAACACCCTATATCAGGTGTGCATAATTATTAGGCAACTTCCTTTCCTTTGGCAAAATGGGTCAAAAGAAGGACTTGACAGGCTCAGAAAAGTAAAAAATAGTGAGATATCTTGCAGAGCGATGCAGCACTCTTAAAATTGCAAAGCTTCTGAAGCGTGATCATCGAACAATCAAGCGTTTCATTCAAAATAGTCAACAGGGTCGCAGGAAGCGTGTGGAAAACCAAGGCGCAAAATAACTGCCCATGAACTGAGAAAAGTCAAGCGTGCAGCTGCCAAGATGCCACTTGCCACCAGTTTGGCCATATTTCAGAGCTGCAACATCACTGGAGTGCCCAAAAGCACAAGGTGTGCAATACTCAGAGACATGGCCAAGGTAAGAAAGGCTGAAAGACGACCACCACTGAACAAGACACACAAGCTGAAACGTCAAGACTGGGCCAAGAAATATCTCAAGACTGATTTTTCTAAGGTTTTATGGACTGATGAAATGAGAGTGAGTCTTGATGGGCCAGATGGATGGGCCGTGGCTGGATTGGTAAAGGGCAGAGAGCTCCAGTCCGACTCAGACGCCAGCAAGGTGGAGGTGGAGTACTGGTTTGGGCTGTATCATCAAAGATGAGCTTGTGGGGCCTTTTCGGGTTGAGGATGGAGTCAAGCTCAACTCCCAGTCCTACTGCCAGTTTCTGGAAGACACCTTCTTCAAGCAGTGGTACAGGAAGAAGTCTGCATCCTTCAAGAAAAACATGATTTTCATGCAGGACAATGCTCCATCACACGCGTCCAAGTACTCCACAGCGTGGCTGGCAAGAAAGGGTATAAAAGAAGAAAATCTAATGACATGGCCTCCTTGTTCACCTGATCTGAACCCCATTGAGAACCTGTGGTCCATCATCAAATGTGAGATTTACAAGGAGGGAAAACAGTACACCTCTCTGAACAGTGTCTGGGAGGCTGTGGTTGCTGCTGCACGCAATGTTGATGGTGAACAGATCAAAACACTGACAGAATCCATGGATGGCAGGCTTTTGAGTGTCCTTGCAAAGAAAGGTGGCTATATTGGTCACTGATTTGTTTTTGTTTTGTTTTTGAATGTCAGAAATGTATATTTGTGAATGTTGAGATGTTATATTGGTTTCACTGGTAAAAATAAATAATTGAAATGGGTATATATTTGTTTTTTGTTAAGTTGCCTAATAATTATGCACAGTAATAGTCACCTGCACACACAGATATCCCCCTAAAATAGCTATAACTAAAAACAAACTAAAAACTACTTCCAAAACTATTCAGCTTTGATATTAATGAGTTTTTTGGGTTCATTGAGAACATGGTGGTTGTTCAATAATAAAATTAATCCTCAAAAATACAATTTGCCTAATAATTCTGCACTCCCTGTATGTATTATAAATGCCTATCTGTATGTATACCAGGTGTTAACAAATTTTATATCAAATTTAGGTGCCAATCAAAGTTCTTAGGAGTATTTTAGGTAAGGCTAAATCTGTATAACTATAAGGAATAACCTAATTCTAGTAGCGGTAGCCCACTGCTTCCTGTAATTATCAACCCTTAATGCACAGTTATGTATCTGTTTCTTTTCTGATTTTGTCAGACCACAAAAATCACCACAGCATTTTAATTTGAGTTTTTCTGGACTAAATATTTAAATGATTTAGTACATAGTTATGGGATACACACGCACACACGCACACACACAAAATGCTGTTCAGTAATTGGGACGGGAAATATATCTATATCTTTTTTTTTTTTTCTCTATAACTTACACAGACACTCAATCAAAAACCATTGTGAAGCAAAATACTGCCTATGTCCACACTTTTGTCCTTTTTTTAACTTTTGTATTCCCCCTGTATAGACAATTTCACATCTGTATAGATACTGATTCAATGTTGATATTTAACTTTGTCAGTATATGCTCTATGTATAGCTATATATTTCCCCTGTCTGTTCTCCTACACTGGACACTGTCTGCCTGTTACCTAAGCCCCCCTCATGATTTTTACGACACCTCCTCCTCTCCCTGCACTTTCTGTCTTCTTAGCTATTCTGTGTTTTAAGATATCTGTAAATTCCATTGAATTGGTCAGTATTGCTTCAGACTTGATAAAGGAATGAACTCTTCCGAAAGCTTGTCAACTTATAAATGTATAGTTAGTCCAATAAAAAAAGTATCATTGCTCAATGCAATACTCTTGTTATTTTGTATTTATATATACTGTGTACACCTGCACACACACAATATAAAGTCTACACACCCCTGTTAAAATGTCAGTTTTCTGTGATGTAAAAAATGAGACTAAGATAAATCATTTCAGAACTTTTTCCACCTTTAATGTGACCTATAAACTGTACAACTCAATTGAAAAACAAACTGAAAATCTTTTAGGTGAAGGGAAGTAAAAATAAAATATGGTTTCATAAGTGTGCACTTATACTTTGTTGAAGCAACCTTTGATTTTATTTTAGCACCCAGTCTTTTTGGGTATGAGTCTATCAGCATGGCACATCTTGACTTGGCAAGATTTGCCTACTCTTCTTTGCAAAAACACTCCAAATCTGTCAGATTGCGAGGGCATCTCCTGTGCACAGCCCTCTTCAGATCACCACACAGATTTTCAATTGGATTCAGGTCTGGGCTCTGGCTGGGCCATTCCAAAACTTTAATCTTCTTCCGGTGAAGCCATTCCTTTGTTGATTTGGATGTATGCTTTGGGTCGTTGTCATGCTGAAAGATGAAGTTCCTCTTCATGGTCAGCTTTCTAGCAGAAGCCTGAAGGTTTTGTGCCAATATTGACTTTTTTTTTAACTGTTTATAATTCCCTCTACCTTGAATAAGGCCCCAGTTCCAGCTGAAGAAACACAGCCCCAAAGCATGATGCTGCCACCACCACGCTTCACTGTGGGTATGGTGTTCTTTTGGTGATGTGCAGTGTTGTTTTTGCGCCAAACATATCTTTTGGAATTATTGCCAGAAAGTTCAACCTTTGTTTCATCAGACCATAACACCTTTTTCTCACATGCTTTTGGGAGACTTCAGATGTGTTTTTGCTCAATTTAGCTGGGCTTGGATGTTTTTCTTAGTAAGAAAATGCTTCTGTTTTTGCCGTCTACCCCAAAGCCCAAACATATGAAGAATACTGGAGATTGTTGTCACATGTACTACACAGCCAGTACTTGCCAGATATTTCTGCAGCTCCTTTAATGTTACTGTAGG
The DNA here is from genome assembly GCF_027579735.1 of Bombina bombina. Taxonomy (NCBI): domain Eukaryota; kingdom Metazoa; phylum Chordata; class Amphibia; order Anura; family Bombinatoridae; genus Bombina; species Bombina bombina. The sequence goes on from NC_069500.1 coordinate 1,380,878,214, forward strand.
CCTTTTGGTAGCCTCCCAGACCAGTTTTCTTCTCGTCTTTTCATCAATTTTGGAGGGACATCCAGTTCATGGTAATGTCACACTTGCACAATATTTTCTTCACTTGATGATGACTGTCTTCACTTTGTTTCATGGTATATCTAATGCCTTGGAAATTCTTTTGTACCCTTCACCTGACTTATACCTTTCTCTGATGCTTTGGAAGCTCTCTGCGGACCATGGCTTTTGTGTAGGATGCAACTAAGAAAATGTCAGGAAAGACCTACTGACCAGCTGAACTTTATTCAGGGTTAATCAGAGGCACTTCAAATTATGGCAGGTGTGTGACTCTTATTGAACATGGTTTTAAATGTGATTGCTTAATTCTGAACACAGCTACATCCCCAGTTATAAGAGGGTGTGCACACTTATGCAACCACATTATTTTAGTTTTTTTTTGTTCCCTCCACCTTAAAGATTTCAGTTTGTTTTTCAATTGAGTTGTGTAGTTTATAGGTCACATTAAAGGTGGAAAAAGTTCTGAAATGATTTATCTTTGTCTAATTTATTTACATCACAGAAACCTGCCATTTTAACGGGTGTGTAGACTTTTTATATCCACTGTATATTTATAAATTCTTGGGCTGTCTTGCATGAACTGCACGTTTTGAGATCTCCCCAGAGTGGCTCAATGATATTGTCAGGAGACTGAGATGGCCACTCCAGAAATTTTACTTTATTCTGCTGTAGCCAGTAACAGGTTGACTTGGCCTTGTGTTTATGATCATTGTTTATGATCATTGTCATGTTGGAATGACTGCATGAATGCAAGTTTTCCTCCAGTAATTTTTGATAACATACTGCATTCACCTTGCCATCAATTCTGACCAAATTTCCTGTGCCTTTGTAGCTCACACATCCTTAAAACATCAGTGATCCACCTCCGTGTTTCACAGTAGGAATGGTGTACCTTTCATCATAGGTCTTGTTGACTCCTCTCCAAATGTAGCGTTTATAGTTGTGGCCAAAAAGCTCAATTTTGGTCTCATCACTCCAAATGACTTTGTGCCAGAAGGTTTGAGGCTTGTTTCTGTGCTGTTTGGCGTATTGTAAGCGGGATACTTTATGGTATTTACGTAGTAATGGCTTTCTTCTGGCAACTCGACCATGCAGCCCATCTTTCTTCAAGTGCCTCTTTATTGTGCATCTTGAAACAGCCACACCACATGTTTTCAGAGAGTCCTGTATTTCACCTGAAGTTATTTGTGGGTTTTTCTTTGCTTCCCGAGCAATTTTCCTGGCAGTTCTGGCTGAAATTTTAGTTTGTCTACCTGTCCGTGGTTTGGTTTTAACAGACCCCCTCATTTTCCACTTCTTGATTAGAGTTTGCGCACTGCTGATTGGCATTCTCAATTCCTTGGATATCTTTTTATATCCCTTTCCTGTTTTATATAGTTCAACTACCTTTTCCCGCAGATCCTTTGACAATTCTTTTGCTTTCCCCATGACTCAGATTCGAGAAATGACAGTGCAGCACTGGATGAAAGATGCAAGGGTCTGTCAGGAGTCCAGAAACTCATTGACCTTTTATACACATACACTAATTACAAGCAAACAGATCACAGGTGAGGATGGTTTCTTTTAATAGCCATTCAATCCCCTTTGTGTCAACTTATGTGCATGTTATCGGCCCAAAATCACCAGGGTATGTAAACTTTTGATCAGGGTCATTTGGGTAGTTTCTGTTGTCATTATGATTTTAAAAAGAGTAAACAGTTGATTGATAATAAATGGCTTCAGCCAAACACTAACCATGAGTGAAAGAAGTTTTTGTGTTATCATTCATATTCTCTGAAAAACACACACACACACACACACACATGTTAATTGACAGAGTCCCTCCACTAGATAGGGAACATGAATTATTGAAATGGTTCCACAGATTAAATACATTAAGAGTGTATAACTTTGTATACAGTATTCATGAGGTTGTTATGGTCCTGAAATTGACATGTGGCTATTCCATTATTTCCTATAATCTTCTAAAGTGAAAAAATATGCGCAAAATAACTTTTAAAACAGAAATACAGGTATACCCCACTTTACAGAGCTTTGCTAATACAGCGCTTTGTGGAGCTGAAGTTCAACCTCCAAGGATTTGGAAACAGTGCTGTAATCATCTTGAGATTGCGAGAAAAGTGACTGGCACCATTTTGTAATACTAAGTTCACTCTGTTTACAGCATTACAGTGCAATCTGTGTCTCGGTGCTATAGTCTTGCAAATTGTACTACAGTAATTGTCACTATTTTACAGGTACAGTATTTATTGAATATTAATTAAATACTGTGCTGTGCTAGTGTTAAACTAAACGTAGCACTATTGTACACCTAATAAATGTTAATTCAAACATGTCTTCATGTTTTTAAGCACACTGGCAAGTGAAAAGAAATATAAAACTGCCTTGTTTCACTTTAAGGCGGTTTTCACTTTACAGCGGGGCTCCGGTCCCTCACCCGCTGTATGAGTGGGGTATACCTGTAGGTAGTTTTACTGATATACCACTTTGAGGCTTACAGCCGCACAAGTAGTGCACAGCATAAAATGTAAAAAATGTAGGTGCAAGTGATTGTAAAAAGTTTGTAAAATTAGCCTATTTTAGCTATAAGTATAACATATGGTGTTGAAACAGTGTAGTAATTGAAACATGCTTACTAGTGTGGGTAATGGCGCTTATTACAGTAAGACCGATGACGCATATAAGCGGCGACTTGAGCACATAGATGACAGCGTCACACGCTGAATCCCCGGAAGAACTACTGCGGTGCCGTTGTTTGCAGCTCACTAAATAACTAAGGGGGCTCTCTTGTCAATACAAGTCTTTTACTGAAGTTAAAAGAGCACATTAGTGTTTACTTGAAAGTGACAATGGAAATTGCACAGTTTTGTTCTGTTCAGATACGCGCATTAAAGGAATATATAAAAGCTCACTTTACTATATCCATGTAACCGTTAAATATAACCTTCAGGTCTGGTTAAAACTATGATCGCAAATGTATTATAGTTTAAAAGCGTATTAGCGCCCCCTGTATGTAATGTCCAGAATTGCACATTTTGACCTGTATAGGCTTGTGCAGTTAAAGAATATATAAAACTTCTATTACTAAAGTATAGGTAGGATAGTCACGGTAACTTAAGTTGATGAGAAAATATTGATAAGTATTCATTAAGACAAACAGATAAAATATTGATAAGTTTTACATTAAGACAAAGATTTAATATTTTTATGTCAACAAATTGAAAAGTGAACATCTATACAGTTCAATCCCATTGGTCATTGCTATTAAAGGGATACTAAGCCCAATTTTTTTTTTTCTTTCACGATTCAGATAGAGCATGCAATTTTAAGCTAAGCTCTAATTTACTCCAATTCATTTTTCTACGTTCTCTTGCTAGGTTTATGTAAAAAGCAGGAATGTAATGTTTAGGAGCCGGCACATTTTAGGTTCAGCATCATGGATAGCGCTTGCTTTATTGGTGGTTGACATTTAGCTACCAATCAGCAAGCATAACCCAGTTCTCAACCAAAAATGGGCCGGCTCCTATGCTCTACATTCTTGATTTTTAAATAAAGACAGCAAGAGAATGAAGAAAAATTGATAATAGGAGTAAATTAGAGCTTGCAATTTTAAGCAACTTTCTATCTGAATCATGAAAGAAAATATTTGGGGTTAGTATCCCTTTAATGAATTACATAGCATGTCTTCTGTTTAATACTTATACTGCATATTTTTATCATACACCTTTCTTCACTTATGCGGTGTAGATACAATGTAATGATTGGAGGTGAATTAGAATTCATTTTGTTTTTGTCTTTATATGTCTGTATTTAACAAAAAACAATGTCTTAAAGAAAGGCTTATGGTTAAGCCGCAATGTTGACTTTTATGTGAATTCTACATAAAGGAGATGTTTTAATATAAGACCTGAGAGTGCCCTTGAATAATTTTGTCTTTGCATTAATGGTTGCACGGAAGCACCCAGGCATTTAGTCGTACCGTTTGTTCAGAGGATTCTGGGATCCCTTTCCTATGTTTACCACTTTTTGTATCTGGTACCAGTGTTCCCCCCTTTCCTGGCTTCTAAATGAAAATTCTTTGTATATGTAAATTCTCATTTCAGTGTGTATTTATAAATGCAACAGCTTTTTTTTTTATTTAAAATAAACCAACAAAAATCAATTTAAAGGCACTATACTAATTGTAATGTCTTAGGTTAATAGTGTTTTTTTGGTGAGGATATCTGTTGATTCTTTATTAGGGAGTGTTTGGCATTGCCGGAAAGTTGATTCATTAGATGTAATGCTTCTGTAAAAGAAAAACATGGTCATCTTTTTCCAATGCACATTTGGCAGGATACTTTTTTTTTATTCCCACTAGGTACTTTTTAACTTTGTTAGAATTTTTTTTTACAAAATATTCATATTATTTTGAGAATGGACTGAGGAAAGCTTCTCTTTAGCTTTTTTTTTAAATTAAATTTTCATCCTGTTTTGCTCCTGTAATGATCCAGTTGTAGCTACAGTTTGCTTTCACATATGCCTTTTGTCATTGGCTCACCAAATGTGTTAAAGGGACACTGAAACCAAATGTATTCTTTCGTGATTCAGATAGAGCATGCAATTTTAATCATTTACTCCTATTATCAATTTTTCTTTATTTGAAAAAGGCATCTAAGGTTTTTTTTTGGTTCAGACCTTGGACAGCACTTGATTATTGGTGCATAAATTTATCCACCAATCAGCAAGAACATCCCAGGTTGTTCATCAAAAATCTACCAAGAGAATGAAGAAAATTTGATAATAGTAGTAAATTAGAAAGTTGCTTAAAATTGCATGCTCTATCTGAATCCCGAAAGAGAAAAAAATTGGGTTCAGTGTCCCTTTAAGTTTGATCCCAGTAATGCTTTGCTGCACTTTAGTCAACATTAATCCAAAACTTGTGGCATCCAATTCTTAATGGGTTTTAATACCAAAAACATTGCATGCTCTTATTCATTAGTGTTTCATTTTAACATGATCAATGAACCAACACTTTTGTGAGGATTAAACAGTTAAAATTGTGTTTGGCAGCCACAGAGCAGTACTGAAAATGCTGCTGACCCATTCGGCAGTTGCATAACCCAGCTGTGTGGCGACTGTGTGGTTGAGAGAATCCTTTAATTCTAGAGGATAGGGCAGTGACCACTGGGAAAACATCTGACACATCCGGTGCCCAGGCTGCCAGTCTTTAATTATTATTATCGGTAATTTGTAGAGCGCCAACAGATTCCGCAGCGCTATAAACAAAGGCGGAGTACAACAAAACAATTATAGGGATCAAATGGGTAGTGGGCCCTGCCAAGAGTTGCACTGTTTATTTTTAGAATAGTTCTGGTCACTAACTTTGGATATTATATAGGAATACTGAACCCAAATTTTTTTTTCATGACTCAGAGCATGCAATTTAAGGTAACTTTCTAGTTTACTCCTATTATCAATTTGTCTTTGTTCTCTTGGTATCTTTATTTGAAAAAGCTGAAATGTAAGCTTAGGAGCTGGCCCTTTTTTGGTTCAGCACCTGGGTACAGCTTGCTGATTGGTGGCTAAATGTACTGAGTAATCAGCAAATGGTATCCAGGGTGCTGAACCAAAAATGGTCTGGCTTGTAAGCTTTACATCTCTTGGTATCTTTATTTTAAAGAAAACTAAGAAACATTGATAATAGGAGTGAATTAGAAAGTTGCTTAAAATTGCATTCTCTATCTGAATCATGAAATAAAAAAGTGGGTTCAGTGTCCCTTCAATATTATCAGTACATTGACAATTTGTTGCATTTCTGACACTTAAAGGGACAGTCTAGTAAAATTTAAACTTTCATAATTCAGAAAGGTCATGCACTTTTCAACTTGCTTTTATCATCAAATTTGCTTTTTCTTTTTGTCTTTTTTGTTGAAAGCTAAACCTAGGTAGGCTCATAATGCTAATTTCTAAGCCCTTAAAGGCTGCCTCTTTTCTTGTTGCATTGTGACAGTTTTTCATAGCTAGAGAGTGCTAGTTCATGTGCGCCCTATAGATAACAATGTGCTCTCTCACGTGAAGTTATTTGAGTCAGCACTAATTGGCTATAATGCAAGTCTGTCAAAATAACTGAGATAAGGGGGCAATCTACAGAGGTTTAAAGGGTCATTAAACCCATTTTTTTTTTTTAAATGATTTAGAAAGAGCATGTAATTTTAAATGACTTTCTAATTTATTTCTGTTATCTAATTTGCTACATAATCTTGATATCCTTTACTGAAAGGCATATCTAGATAGGCTCAGTAGCTGCTGATTGGTGGCTGCACACAAATGCTTCGTATGATTGGCTCACCCATGTGCATTGCTATTTCTTCAAAAAAGGATATCTAAAGAATGAAGCAAATTAAATAATAGGAGTAAATTGGAATATTGTTTATAATTGTATTCTCTGTCTGAATCATGAAAGAAAATTTTGGGGTTTAGTGTCCCTTTTTAAATGCAAGGTAATCAAAGAGGTTAAAATTTTATTAACCCCTTAAGGACCGGGCATTTCAGACTAAAACTTCCCAAAAAGACCAGAGCATTTTTAGCATTTCTTTCATGTAATTGGCAAGAGTCAATGAGCTAGTGAAGTATGGGATATACTATCCAACCAGGAGGGGCAAAGTTTCCCAAACCTCAAAATGTCTATAAATACACCCCTCACCACACCCACAATTCAGTTTTACAAACTTTGCCTCCTATGGAGGTGGTGAAGTAAGTTTGTGCTAAGATTTCTTCGTTGATATGTGCTTCTCAGCATTTTGAAGCCCGATTCCTCTCATAGTACAGTGAATGTCAGAGGGTTGTGAATGGAGTATCGCCTATTGAATGCAATAGTTTTCCTCACGGGAGATCTATTTCAAAAGTTCTCTGCTATCAGTCGTAGAGATTCATCTCCTACCTCCCTTTTCAGATCGACGATATACTCTCATATTCCATTACCTCTACTAATAACCATTTCAGTACTGGTTTGGCTATCTGCTATATGTGAATGGGTGTCTTTTGGTAAGTATGTTTTCATTACTTAAGACACTCTCAGCTATGGTTTGGCACTTTATGTATTTATATAAAGTTCTAAATATATGTATTGTACTTATATTTGCCATGATTCAGGTTTCAGTATATTTCCTTTTGCAGACTGTCAGTTTCATATCTGGGAAATGCATTTTTTAGGAAAATTTTATTTCTTACCTGGGGTATAGTCTTTTTTTTCTTTCATGTAATTGGCAAGAGTCCATGAGCTAGTGACATATGGGATATACAATCCTACCAGGAGGGGCAAAGTTTCCCAAACATCAAAATGCCTATAAATACACCCCTCACCACACCCACAATTCAGTTTTACAAACTTTGCCCCCTATGGAGGTGGTGAAGTAAGTTTGTGCTAAGATTTCTACGTTGATATGCGCTTATCAGCATTGTTGAAGCCCGATTCCTCTCATAGTACAGCGAATGTCAGAGGGACGTGAATGGAGTATCACTTATTGAATACGATTTCCCTAACGGGGGTCTATTTCATGGGTTCTCTGTTATCGGTCGTAGAGATTCATCTCCTCCGTTTTCAGATCGACGATATACTCTCAATTTACCATTACCTCTACTGATAACTGTTTCTGTACTGGTTTGGCTATCTGCTATATGTGGATGGGTGTCTTTTGGTAAGTATGTTTTTTATTACTTAAGACACCTCAGCTATGGTTTGGCACTTTATGCATTTATATAAAGTTCTAAATATATGTATTGTACTTATATTTGCCATGAGTCAGGTTCATGTATTTCCTTCTGCAGACTGTCAGTTTCATATTTGGATAATATAAACATCTTTTATAGAAATTTTTTTCTTACCTGGGGTTTAGTCTTTTTTCAATTGACTACTTCTTGCAAATTGCGGGTGGCATTAGGCCCGCGGGTGCGTCAAATGCTAAACTTTATTGCGTCACTCTTGGCGCGAAATTTTTTTTAACGCAAAAAATACGTCTGACGCAACTTCGTCATTTCCGGCGTCATACTTGACGCTGAGACCTTTCACACGGTTGCATCATTGGTGACGCGAGTGTGTCATTTCCGGTTATTTTTGGTGCCAAAAAGTTTACGTTACGTTGTGCGTCATACTTTTTCAATACCCCATTGATGTTTGCCTCTTGATTTTTTTTCTCTATCAGAGGCCTATGCTATTTGCTTTTTTTCCCATTCCTGAAACTGTCATATAAGGAAATAGATAATTTTGCTTTTCATGTTTTTTTTTCTCTTCCATTTTGCAAGATGTCTTTATTTGATTATGCCTCAGAAGTTTCTGCTGGAACATTGCTGCCTGACATCGGTCCTACCAAAGCTAAGTGCATTTGTTGTAAAATTGTTGAAATTATTTTGCCGAATGTCATTTGTAATAGTTGTCATGATAAACTTTTACATGCAGTTAGTGTATCCATCAGTAATAGCACTTTGCCAGTTGTAGTTCCTTCAATTTCTAATGTGCATGATATACCTGTAAATTTTAAAGAATTTGTTTCTGATTCTATTTTGAAGGTTTTGTCTGCATTTCCACCTTCTAATAAAGGTCTTTTAAAACTTCTCATTTAGTTGATGAAATTTCAAATGACCAACATAATTTATCCTCTTCTAATGAGGATTTATCTGATAAAGAAGATCTTTCCTCAGACATTGACACTGACAAATCTACTTATTTATTTAAAATAGAGTATATGTGTTCTTTATTAAAAGAAGTGTTAATTACTTTGGATATTGAGGTAACCAGTCCTATTTGATGTTCAGTCTAATAAACGTTTAAATGCTGTTTTTAAACCACCTGTGGTTTCTCCAGGGGTTTTTCCTATTCCTGAGGCTATTTCTGATACGATTTCTAGGGAATGGAATAAGCCAGATACTTCTTTTATTCCATCCTTTAACAGAAAATCTATAGAGTTTTGGGGAAAAAATCCCCAAAGTTGATGGGGCTATTTCTACTCTTGCTAAACGTATCACTATTCCTATGGAAGATAGTACTTCCTTTTAAGGATCCTTTAGATAGGAAGCTTGAATCTTATCTAAGGAAGGCCTATTTATATTCAGGTCATCTTCTCAGACCTGCAATTTCTTTGGCTGATGTTGCGGCTGCATCAACCTTCTGGTTGGAGAATTTAGCGCAACAGGAATTGGATTCTGACTTATCTAGCATTATTCGCCTATTGCAATATGCTAATCATTTTATTGTGATGCAATTTTTGATATTATCAAAATTGATGTTAGATCCATGTCTTTAGCTATTTTAGCTAGAAGAGCTTTGTGGCTTAAATCTTGGAAGGCTGATATGACATCTAAATCTAAATGACTATCTCTTTCTTTCCAAGGTAATAATTTATTTGGTTCTCCGTTGGATTCTATTATTTCAACTGTCACTGGGGGAAGGAAGTTTTTCTGCCTCAGGATTAAAAACCTAAGGGTAAATCTAAGGCTTCTAATCATTTTCGTTCCTTTCGTCAGAATAAGGAACAAAAACTCAATCTTCCCCCCAAGGAGTCTGCTTCCAATTGGAAGCCTTCCTCAAGTTGGAATAAATCCAAGCCATTTAGGAAACCAAAGTCAGCCCCTAACAATCTAAGAAAAGTCTGGTAGGGGGCAGATTAAGGTTTTCCAAAGATATTTGGATAAAATCTGTCCAAAATCAATGGATTCAGAGCATTGTCTCTCAAGGGTATCGAATAGGATTCAGAGTAAGACCTCCTGTGAGAAGTTTTTTTTTTTCTCACGTATCCCAGTAAATCCAGTAAAAGCTCAGGCTTTCCTGAAGTGTGTTTCAGACCTGGAGTCTTCAGGGGTAATCATGCCAGTTCCTCTTCAGGAACAAGGTTTGGGGTTTTATTCAAATTTATTCATTGTTCCAAAGAAGGAAAATTTATTCAGACCAGTTTTGGATCTGAAAATTTTTGAATCGTTATGTATGTGGGGACTTCCAGAGATAGATCTCATGGCCTCTCATCTAAACAAGAAACTTCCCAGATACCTGTCCAGGTACAGGGATGTTCAGGCGGAAGCAGGGGATGCGCTGACACTTCCTTGGTGTTATCATCCTGCTTACATTTTCCCGCCTCTAGTTCTCCTTCAAGAGTGATCTCCAAAATCATCATGGAACAATCATTTGTGTTGCTGGTGGCTCCAGTATGGCCACACAGGTTTTGGTATGCGGATCTGGTTTGGATGTCTAGTTGCTCGCTTTGGGCACTTCCGTTCGGCCAGACCTATCATCTCAAGGTCTGTTTTTCCATCAGGATCTCAAATCATTAAATTTGAAGGTATGGAAATTGAATGCTTAGTACTAAGTCATAGAGGTTTCTCTGACTCAGTGATTAATACTATGTTACAAGCTCGTAAATCTGTTTCTAGAAAGATTTATTATAGAGTTTGGAAGACTTACATTTCATGGTGTTCTTCTCATAAATTCTCCTGGCATTCTTTTAGAATTCCTAGAATTTTACAGTTTCTTCAGGACGGTTTGGATAAGGGTTTGTCTGCAAGTTCCTTGAAAGGACAAATCTCTGCTCTTTCAGTTTTATTTCACAGAAAGATTGCTATACGTCCTGATATACACTGTTTTGTACAGGATTTAGTTCTTATTAAGCCTGTTATTTAATCAATTTCTCCTCCTTGGAGTCTTAATTTGGTTCTGACAGCTTTACAGGTTGTTCCATTTGAACCTATGCATTTTTTTGGACATTAAACTACTTTCTTGGAAAGTGTTGTTCCTTTTGGCCATCTCTTCTGCTAGAAGAGTTTCTGAGTTATCTGCTCTTTCTTGTGAATCTCCTTTTCTGATTTTTTCATCAGGATAAGGCAGTTTTGCTGACTTTTTAATTTTTACCTAAGGTTGTGAATTCTAACAACATTAGTAGAGAAATTGTTGTCTCTTCCTTGTGTCCTAATCCTAAGAATTCTTACATTCTTTGGATGTGGTAAGAGCTTTGAAATATTATGTGGAAGCTACTAAAGATTTCAGGAAGACTTCCAGTCTATTTGTTTTATTTTCTGGTCCTAGGAAAGGTCAGAAGGCTTCTGCTATTTCCTTGGCTTCTTGGTTGAAACTTTTGATTCATCAAGCTTATTTGGAGTCGGGTCAGGCCCCGCCTCAGAGAATTACAGCTCATTCTACTAGATCAGTCTCCACTTCGTGGGCTTTTAAGAATGAAGCTTCAGTTGTTCAGATTTGCAAAGCGGCAACTTGGTCCTCTTTGCATTCATTTACTAAATTCTACCGTTTTTGATGTATTCGCTTCTTCGGAAGCAGTTTTTGGTAGAAAAGTTCTTCAAGCAGCTGTTTCAGTTTGATTCTTCTGCTTTTGATTTAAGTTTCTTTTCATTTATGAGAATAAACTTATATTTTGGTCTGTGGATTAATTTTTTCAGCGAAAAATTGCTGTTTCTATTTTATCCCTCCCTCTCTAGTGAGTTCCACATCTTGGGTATTGCTGTCCCGTACGTCACTAGCTCATGGACTCTTGCCAATATGAAAGAAATTAATTTATCAGGTAAGTTCTTACATAAATTATGTTTTTTGCCATCACTACATTTAAACAGAAATAGAGCCTTTTTTTATATTTACCTATCAACCTATATATTTTTGGTTTTTTTTAGTAGACAACCCAAAGTATTGATCTAGGCCCATTTTGGTATATTTCATGCCACCATTTCACCGCCAAATGCGATCACATTTTAAAAAATAGTTAACTTTTTCACAAAGTTTAGGTTTCTCACTGAAATGTCCAAACCGCTTGTACAATCATGGAACAAATGGTTGTAAAAGCTTCTCTGGGATCCCCTTTGTTCAGAGATAGCAGACATCTATGGCTTTGGCATTTTTTCTTTTTTTATAATTAGAAGGCTGCCAATAGTTGCTGCGCACCACACTTTTATTATTCCCAGCAGTGAAGGGGTTAATTAGGTAGATTGTAAGGTTAATTTTTGCTTTAGTGTAGAGATCAGCCTCCCACCTGATTCCTCCCTAATCCCTTTTAAACGGCTCTCTTCCATCCCCCACCCCCAATCGTTATTCCATCTTAAGTACTAGCAGACAATCTGCCAGTTTGCAGTATTGGACCCTTTTTCTTTAAAAATTATAATTATGTTCTTCAGCGTAGGATTATCCCTTTATTTTTCCATCTCTCTGATCCCTCCCAAAAAGCTCTTTAACCCTCCCCCCTCTAACTTATTACGACCATCTTAGGTACTGGCAGCTGTCTGCCAGTACCCAGTTTTCCCAAATTTGCCAACTTAATTTAATAAAATTGAAAAAAACACACCATTTTTTTTCTGTAGTGTAGCTGCCCCCACCTCATTTACTCCATCTAAGATCAATTTCCCACACTCTTATCCCACCTCCTCAGCATGATCCCCCTCTCCCTCCTTTCCCTTCCCTGCCGCTCTGATGTTTTTCCCCCCCCCCGTAGCATAGTGGTCCCTCCTTCCTCACCCACCAACGATCGGCACCACCGCTGCCCGATGCAGTGGACCTCTCTGTATCGGTACCTCCTGCCCGTCTATTTCCGCACTGCCCAACTCGTGGGGCATGCAGAAATAGCACAAGCTTGCTACTTTTAGCAAGATCGCGTCAGAGAGAGGACCAGGACAGCAGCATCGTATAGGGTCCTTAAGGGCATAGCGACAAGTGTCGTACAGGGTACAGCTCTGGTCGTTAAGGGGCTAATATAAATGTGTTGCTTATGCAGAACTGGTGAATGGGTGATAAAGTGATTAACTTTTAAAACAATAAAAATTCTGGAGTAGACTGTCCCTTTTAATTGGTTATTAGTGCCTAGTGTAGCATCTGCCATACAAATCTACAAAAACCATTTGTATCTCTTCATGAAAATATATATATATATATATAATTTTAACCATTGTAATCCTTTTTAATTAGCCCTTCAGAGTAGCAGGGTTCTTGCCCCTCAGAAGAATGTCTGCCGTTCCTGCCTCGCCTGATGTGCACTGCAGTCTGTGCATTACATAATCAGGCTTACTGCTGTGTGCGGAGGTGTTGGTGTGGGTTAGATGTTTTGTCCATTCAACCTGTTGATGTCATGCAGCTGGTTGCAAGGAGAGCTGGAAAGCGTTTTACTTCTGAGCCTTAGAAATTAGCTGCTCTGAGGTGAAGGCTTGAACGTGCCTTATTGGGGAGGGGGTAGACTCCAATCACGGATGTAATAGAAGGATTTATTTAATAACCTCCAACTACGGATGTTTATAATTATCGTAGAAGCGTCTGCGTACTGATGTGAGGATGTCTGAGATGCATTTAAACTCGTCAGTTTCTCAAAGCTACAAAGTGCGTTTTCTTTCTGTTTTTATAGTGCATTAAGATGCATGTAATGTACTGACATCTTCTATGTTTGATATACATCCTGTTGCTTAGCAACTTGTCACTGGAATAATCCTACAGTAAATGCATAGTCTGTCTTTAAGAAATTACATATATTTTGTTTCTTTTCACTGAGGTGCATGCAGATGTAGCTGATTAGCGCTCAAGAATCTGTTGGAGCTCTACAAATAACTGATAATAATAATAATAGCAATCACTGGCTGCATATTTTCTGATGATTATGGGGTAATCCTATTGAAGCGGTTAAAAAAAAAAAAAAAAAAAAAAAAAAGCTTAAAGGGACACTGAACCCAAGTTTTTTCTTTTGTAATTCAGAAAGAGCAGGCAATTTTAAGCAACTTTCTAATTTACTCCTATTATCAATTTTTCTTCGTTCTCTTGCTATCATTATTTGAAAAAGGCATCTAAGCTTTTTTTTTTTTTTTGTTCAGCACTCTGGACAGCACATTTTTATTGGTGGATGAATGTATACACCAATCAGCAAAGGCAACCCAGGTTGTTCACCAAAAGTGGGCCGGCATCTAAACTTACATTCTTGCATTTCAAATAAAGATACCAAGAGAATGAAGAAAATTTGATAATAGGAGTAAATTAGAAAGTTGCTTAAAACTGCATGCTCTATCTGAATCGTAAAAGAAAAATTTTGGGTACAGTGTCCCTTTAAAGGGACACTGAACCCAAGTTTTTATTTTTATTTTATGATTCAGATAGAGCAGGCAATTTTAAGCAACTTTCTAATTTACTCCTATTATTTTTTCTTCATTTTCTTGGTATCTTTATTTGCAAAAGAAAGCATCTATACTTTTTTTGGTTCAGAACTCTGGACAACACTTTTTTTATTGGTGGATGAATTTATCCACCAATCGGCAAAAACAACCCAGGTTGTTCACCAAAAATGGGCCGACAGCTAAACTTGAAATGAAGACAAATTGATAATAGGAGTAAATTAGAAAGTTGCTTAAAATTGCTGATCTATCTGAATCACGAAAGAAAAAATTTGGGTTCAGTGTTAATATAGTCAAAATTTGTAATTACAATATTTGTCTGTAGTTGGGCAAAAATGAACAAATTTAAAGGGACATAAAAACCCAAATGTTTTCATTCATTATTCAGGTAGTGAATACAATTTTAAAAGTTTCCAATTTAGTTCTACTATTAAATTTACTTTATTCTTATGTTATTCTTTGTTGAAGAGATATCTAGATATATAGCGTGCACATGCCTGAAGCACTACATGACAGGAAGTAGTGTTGCCATCTCCTTGCTTATGTAGAACGGTTGCAAAACTGCTGCCACATAGTGATGCAGACACGTGCACACTCCTGAGCTTAAATCCCTGCTTTTCAACAAAGGATAACAAGGAAAGGAAATGTGATAATAGAAGTAAATTTTAAAAGTTGTATGCAATTGTATGTTCTATCTGTATCGTGAAAGAGAAAAAATGTGGGTTTATAGCCCAAATAATGTTTTTTAACTGATTAATAGTGTTTTAAACACCAAATAATATTTCCATGAGCCAGTGACGTATGGGATATACAATCCTACAAGGAGGGGCAAAGTTTCCCAAACCTCAAATGCCTATAAATACACCCCCCCACCACACTCACAATTCAGTTTTACAGACTTTGCCTCCTAATTCAGTTTTACAAACTTTGCTTTCCTAAGTTTGTGCTTGATTTTCTTCTGTGATATGCGCTTCTCAGCATTCTGAAGCCCAATTCCTCTCAAAGTACAGTGTGTGTCAGAGGGATGTGAAGGGAGTATCGCCTACTGGTTTTCCTCACGGGAAATCTTTTCAAAGGTTCTCTGTTATCGGTCGTAGGGATTCATCTCCTACCTCACCTTTTCAGATCGACGATATACTCTCATATTCCATTACCTCTACTGATAACCGTTTCAGTACTGGTTTGGCTATCTGCTATATGTGGATGGGTGTCTTTCAGTAAGTATATATCATTGTTTAAGACACACTCGGCTATGGTTTGGCGCTTTATGTATTTCTATAAAGTTTTAAATATATGTAGTGTACTTATATTTGCCATGAGTCGGGTCTATTTGTATTTCCCTTTGCAGTCCATCAGTTTCGTTATGAGAATAGTGTTTTAGGAAGTTTCTTACCTGGGGTATAGTCTGTTTTTTTTTTTTTTTTGTTTGTTTTTCTTGTTTTTTTTTCAAATTTGAATTTTTATTTTGGAAAACTTACGGGCACATTACACCTGCAAGGACGCAAAATGCTGTTATTTATTGCGTCATTCTTGGAGCGAGAACTTTTTTGGGCGCGAATGTGCGTCTGTCATGATGCTAGTTTGTCATTTCTGCGTCTTAGTTAACGCTAGGTTGTTTGGCACAAAATTGTGTTTGTTATGACGCGAGTTGCGTGATTTCCTGATGTTTGTTGGTGCCAAAAAAATTTCTCAACTACCTTTTGCGTCATACTTGGCGCCAAAAAATTTCGCTTTATTTTACCTCACGTCCTATATGCTCCTTGCCTTCTTTATGCTCCGAGGCTATGCTATTTGCTTTTTTTGCCAATTTTAGCATTTGTATTTTTTCCCATTCCTGAAACTGCTATATGTGGAAATAAGATGTTTCCGTTATTTTTTCTTTTTTACATTTTACAAGATGTCTCAATCTGATCCTGTCTCAGAAGCTGCTGTAGGAACCATGCTGCCTTAACACATAATCTCCACTAGCTTTCAACGGAAGCACTTAGCTTTGGTAGAACTAGCTCCAGCTGTAGTATGTAACAGTTGTCATGATAAGCTTTTGCATGCAGAAAAGTTTTCTATTAGTGCTAGTAGAGTATCTGTTGTTCCTTCAACATCTAAAGTACATGATATCCCTGTTGATATGAAAAATGATATTGCTGAGGCAATACAGAAGGCTATGGCTGCTATACCGCCTTCAAATAAACGTAAAAGGTCTTTTTAAAACTTCTCATATTGATGAAATTTGTAATGACCGGCAACATACTGATATATCCTCCTCTGATGAGGATCTCTCTGACTCAGAAGATCCTACTTCAGACATTGACACTGATAAATCATCTTATCTTTTTAAAATTGAGTATATTCGTTTGTTAAAAAAGTGTTAACTTGATAATAAATCCAGTAAACGTTTAAATTCTGTCTAAACCTCCTGTTACTACTCCTGAGGTTTTTCCTGTTCCTGATGCTATTTCTGATGTGATTGCTAAGGAATGGTCTAAGCCTGGGACTTCTTTTGTTCCTTCAAGGTTTAAAAAGTTGTATCCTTTGCCAGTGGCTAAATTAGAGTTTTGGGAAAAAGTCCCTAAGCTTGATGGGGCTATTTCTACTCTTGCTAAACGTACTACTATTCCTATGGAAGATAGTACCTCTTTTAAGGATCCTTTAGATAGGAAGATTACATCTTTTCTAAGGAAAGCTTATTTGCATTCTGGCTATATTCTCAGACCTGCCATTTCTATTGCTGATGTTGCGGCTGCATCATCATCAAAGTCTCCGATTTGCATAGCATTGTTAGTTTGCTCCAACATGCTAATAATTTTATCTGTGATGCTATTTTTGATATCATCAAGATTAATGTTAAATTTATTTCTTTGGCTATTTTAGCTAGAAGAGCTTCATGGAATGCTGATATTGTATCTAAATCTATGTTACTATCTCTTTCATTCCAGGGTAATAATTTGTTTGGTTCCAAGTTGGATTCTATTATTTCCACCATTACTGGGGGGAATGGAGTTTTTTTGCCTCAAGATAAAAAGTCTAAGGGCAAATCTAAAGCTTCTAATCGGTTTTGTTCCTTTCGTCAGAATAGAGAACAGAAAACCTTCCCCTAAAGACTCTGGCTTCAATTGGAAGCCATCCTCGAGTTGTAGTAAATCCAAACTTTACAAGAAACCAAAGCCAGCCCCCAAGACTGCATGAAGGTGCGGCACTCGATCCAGTTCTGCTGGTGGGGGGGCAGATTGAAATTATTTCAAGACGTTTGGGCAGGATTCATTCAGAATCATTGGATTCAGAATATTGTCTCTCGGGTATCGAATAGGTTTCAAAATAAGACCTCCTGTGAGAAGATTTTTTTTCTCTCACGTTCCAACAAATCTTGTGAAAGTTTAGGCTTTTCTGAAGTGTTTCAGAGCTAGAGCTTTCAGGAGTGATTTTACCAGTTCCAATTCTGGAACTGGGTCTGGGTTTTTTATTCAAATCTATTCATTGTCCTGAAGAAGGAAAATTCTTTCAGACCAGTTCTGAATCTGAAGTTTTTGATTCATTTTGTAAGAGTCCCAACTTTCAAGATAGTGACTATAAGGACTATTCTGCCTTTTGTTCAGCAACATGTCCTCAATAGACTTAAAGGATGCGTATCTTCATATTCTGATTCATCCAGACCACTATCTGTTTCTGAGATTCTCTTTATTTCATGTAATTGGCAAGACTCCATGAGCTAGTGATGTATGGGATATACAATCCTACCAGGAGGGGCATCGTTTCCCAAACCTCAAAATGCCTATAAATACACCCCTCACCACACCCACAATTCAGTTTTACAATCTTTGCCTCCTATGGAGATGGTGAAGTAAGTTTGTGCTAAAGATTTCTATGTTGATATTCGCTTCTCAGAATTTTGAAGGCCGATTCCTTTCAGAGTACAGTGAATGTCAGAGGAATGGGAAGGGAGTATCACCTTTTTAAATGCAATGGTTTTCCTCACGGGAGATCTATTTCTTAGGTTCTCTGTTATCGGTTGTAGAGATTCATCTCCTACCTCCCTTTTTAGATCGACGATATACTCTCATATTCAGTTACCTCTACTGATAACCGTTTCAGTACTGGTTTGGCTATCTACTTTATGTGGATGGGTGTCTTTGGTAAGTATGTTTTCATTACTTAAGACACACTCAGCTACGGTTTGGCACTTTATGTATTTATATAAAGTTCTAAATATATGTATTGTACTTTTATATTTGCCATGATTCAGGTTTTCAGTATATTTCCTTTTGCAGACTGTCAGTTTCATATCTGGGAAATGTTTTTTTAGGAAAAATGTATTTCTTACCTGGGGTGTAGTCTTTTCAAATTGACTCTTTTAAATTTGAGGGCAGAATTAGGCTCGCGAGGGCGCAAAATGCTAAAGTTTATTGCATCATTCTTGGCGCAAGATTGTTTTTGGCGCGAAATTACGTTTGTTGACACAATTTCGTCATTTCCGGCGTCTTAGTTGACGCAGAGTCCTTCACAAGGTTGCGTCTTCTGTGACGCGAGTATGTCATTTCCGGACATTTTTGGCGGCAAAAAATATTTTTCTGTTTGTGCCGTGCGTCATACTTGGCGCCAAATATTTTCATTATTTAGGACCCCATTTCTATATGCCTTGTTGCCTTTTCTCTATGTCAGAGGGCTATGCTGTTTGCATTTTTTTTTCCCGCTAAACTCCCATATAAGGAAATTGATAATTTTGCTTTATATGTTGTTTTTTTCTCTTACATTTGCAAGATGTCTCAATCTGATCCTGTCTCAGAAGTCACTGTTGGAACTCTGCTGCCGGATAACGGTTCTACCAAAGCTAAGTGCATTTGTTGTAAACTTGTGGAGGTTATATCTCCAGCTGTGGTTTGTAATAGCTGTCATGATATACTTTTACATGCAGAAAATGTACCCATCAGTAGTAGTTCAGTACCTGTTGCTGTTCCCTCAACATCTAATGCACAAGATATACCTGTAAATTTAAAAGAATTTATTTCTGATTCTATACAGAAGGCTTTGTCTTCTTTTCTGCCTTCTAATAAACGTAAAAGGACTTTTAAAACTTCTCATAAAGTTGATGAAATTTCAGTTGACCGACAACATGCTGAATTATCCTTCTATGAGGATCTATCTGGTTCAGAAGATCCTGCCTCAGATATTGACACTGACAAATCTTCTTATTTGTTTAAAATGGAGTATATTCGTTCTTTGTTAAAAGAAGTGTTGATTACATTGGATATGGAGGAAACTAGTCCTCTTGATATTAAAACTAGTAAACGTTTAAATTCTGTTTATAAACCTCCTGTGGTTATTCCAGAGGTTTTTCCAGTTCCTGATGCTATTTCTGATATGATTTCTAAGGAATGCAATAGGCCTGGTACTTCTTTTATTCCTTCTTCAAGGTTTAAAAAATTGTACCCTTTGCCAGCAGTCTCTTTAGAGTTTTGGGAAAAGATCCCTAAAGTTGATGGGGCTATCTCTACTCTTGCTAAACGTACTACTATTCCTACGATCTTTTAAAGATCCTTTAGATAGAAAACTTGAATCTTATCTAAGTAAAGCCTATTTATATGCTGGTCATCTTCTCAGGCCTGCAATTTCTTTGGCTGATGTTGCAGCTGCATCAACTTTTTGGTTGGAACGTTTAGCGCAACAAGAATTGGATTCTGATTTGTCTAGCATTGTTCGCTTACTCCAACATGCTAATCATTTTATCTGTGATGCTATTTTTTACGATGTCAAAATTGATGTTAAATCTATGTCTTTAGCTATTTTAGCTAGAAGAGCTTTGTGGCTTAAATCTTGGAATGCTGACATGACTTCTAAGTCCAGATTGCTATCTCTTTCTTTCCAAGGTAATAAGTTATTTGGTTCTCAGTTGGATTCAATAATTTCAACTGTCACTGGGGGGAAGGGAGTTTTTTTGCCTCAGGATAAAAGACCTAAAGGTAAATCTAAAGCTTCTAACCGTTTTCGTTCCTTTCGACAAAATAAGGAACAGAAATGTAATCTTTCCCCAAGGAATCTTTTTCCAATTGGAAGCCTTCCTCAAATTGGAATAAGTCCAAGCCATTTAAGAGATCAAAGCCAGCCCCCAAGTCCTCATGAAGGTGCGACCCTCATTCCAGCTCAGCTGGTGGGGGGCAGATTAAGATTTTTCAAAGATGTTTGAATCCATGAAAGTATTGTCTCTCATGGGTACAGAATAGGATTCAGAGTAAGACCGCCTGTGAGAACATTTTTTCTCACGCATTCCAGCAAACCCAGTAAAAACAGGTGTTTCAGACCTGGAGTTATCAGGGGTAATAATGCCAGTTCCGTTTCAGGAACAGGGTCTGGGGTTTTATTCAAATCCTATTCATTGTCCCAAATAAAGAAAATTCATTCAAACCAGTTTTGGATATAAAGATTTTGAATCGATATGTAAGAGTACCAACTTTCAAAATGGTGACTATAAGGACTATTCTGCCTTTTGTTCAGCAAATAGACCACCATATGTCCACAATAGACTTACAGGATACATATCTTTATATTCCGATTCATCCAGATCACTATCAGTTCCTGAGATTCTCTTTTTTTCTAGACAAGCATTACCAATTTGTTGCTCTTCCTTTTGGCCTTGCGACAGCTCCAAGAATCTTTTCAAAGGTTCTCGGTGCCCTACTCTCTGTAATCAGAGAGCGGGGTATTGCGGTGTTTCCTTATTTGGACGATATCTTGGTACTTGCTCAGTCTTTACGTTCTGCAGAATCTCACACAAATCAACTAGTGTTGTTTCTTCAAAGTCATGGTTGGAGAATCAATTTACCAAAAAGTTAGATTTTAGTGTCCATGACTCTGTCCCTAAAAGACAAGAGACGATTGAAATTGGTTTCAGCTTGTCAGAACCTTCAGTCTCAATCATTCCCTTCAGTGGCTATGTGCATGGAAGTTTTAGGTCTCATGACTGCAGCATCGGACGTGATCCCCTTTGCTCGTTTTCATATGAGACCTCTCCAGCTTTGTATGCTGAACCAATTGTGCAGGGATTATACAAGGATATCACAATTAATATCCTTAAATCCCAATGTTCGACTATCTCTGACTTTTTGGTTAGATCACCATTGTATGATTCTAGGGGCTTCTTTCGTTCGTCCAACCTGGACTGTATCACAACAGATGCAAGTCTTTCAGGTTGGGGGGCTGTTTGGGGATCTCTTACAGCACAAGGGGTTTGGAAAGCTCAAGAGGCGAGATTACCAATAAATATTTTGCAATATTTTGCAATTCTCAGGGCTCTTCAGTTTTGGCCTCCTGTTGAAGAGAGAACAGTTCATTTGTTTTCAGACCGACAATATCACAACTGTGGCTTATGTCAGTCATTGTGGGACTCAAGTCCCCAAGCTATGAAAGAAGTATCTGTTACTTGTTTGGGTGGAATCCAGCTCCTGTCTAATTTATGCGGTTCATATCCCAGGTATAGACAATTGGGAAGCGGATTACCTCAGTCGTCGGACTTTACATCCAGGGGAGTGGTCTCTCCACCCAGAGGTGTTTTCTCAAGTTGTTCAGATCGTGTGGTCTTCCAGAAATAGATTTGATGGCATCTCATCTAAACAAGAAACTTCCCAGGTACCTGTCCAGGTCCAGGGATCCTCATGCTGAAGCAGTAAATCTGTTTCTAGAAAGATTTATTATCGAGTTTGGAAGACTTACATTTCATGGTGTTCTTCTCATAAATTTTCTTGGCATTCTTTTAGAATTCCTAGAATTTTACTATTTCTTCAGGATGGTTTGGATAAAGGTTTGCCTGCAAGTTCCTTGAAGGGACAAATCTCGGCTCTTTTTGTTTTATTTCACAGAAAAATTGCTAAGCTTCCTGATATTCATTGTTTTGTACAGACTTTGGTTCGTATCAAGCCTGTCATTAAATCAATCTCTCCTCCTTGGAGCCTTACTTTGGTTTTGATGGCTTTACAGGCTCCTCCATTTGAGCCTATGCATTCTTTGGACATTAAACTACTTTCTTGGAAAGTGTTGTTCCTTTTGGCCATCTCTTCTAGAAGAGTTTCTGAATTATTGCTCTCTCTCGTGAGTCTCCTTTTCTGATTTTTCATCAGGATAAGGCAGTTTTGCGGACTTCATTTAAATTCTTACCTAAGGTTGTGAATTCTAACAACATTAATAGAGAAATTGTTGTCCCTTCTTTGTGTCCTAATCCTAAAAATTCTTTGGAGAGATCTTTACATTCTTTGGATGTGGTGAGAGCTCTGAAATATGTTGAAGCTACTAAAGTTTTCAGGAAGACTTTCAGTATATTTGTTAGCTTTTCTGGTTCCAGGAAAGGTCAGATGGTTTCTGTAGTTTCCTTGACTTCGTGGTTAATGCTTTTGATTCATCAAGCTTATTTGGAGTCGGGTCAAGCCCCATCTCAGAGAATTACAGCTCATTCTACTAGATCAGTCTCCACTTCCTGGGCTTTTAAGAATGAAGCTTCAGTTGATCAGATTTGCAAGGCTGCAACATGGTCTTCTTTGCATACATTTACTAAATTCTATCATTTTGATGTATTTGCTTCTTCGGAAGAAGTTTTTGGTAGAAAAGTTCTTCAGGCAGCTGTTTCAGTTTGATTCTTCTGCTTCAAATTTAAGTTTTTTCTTTTCAATTATGAGACTAAACTTATATTTTGGGTTGTCGATTAATTTTTTCAGTGGAAAATGGCTGTTTTTATTTGTATCCCTCCCTCTCTAGTGACTCTTGCGTGGAGTTCCACATGTTTGGTATTGCTATCCCATACGTCACAAGCTCATGGACTCTTGCCAATTACATGAAAGAAAACATAATTTATGTAAGAACTTACCTGATAAATTCATTTCTTTCATATTGGCAATAGTCCATGAGGCCCACCCTTTTTATGGTGGTTATGATTTTTTTTATAAAGCACAATTATTCCAAATTCCTTTGATGCTTTTTACTCTCTTTACTTTCTTATCACCCCACTACTTGGCTATTCGTTAAACTGAATTTTGGGTGTGGTGAGGGGTGTATTTATCGGCATTTTGAGGTTTGGGAAACTTTGCCCCTCCTGGTAGGATTATATATTCCATACGTCACTAGCTCATGGACTCTTGCCAATATGAAAGAAATTCATTTATCAGGTAAGTTCATACATAAATTATGTTTTTCTAGACAGGCATTTCCAGTTTGTTGCTCTTCCATTTGGCCTAGCAACAGCTCCAATAATCTTTTCGAAGGTTCTCGGTGCCCTTCTATCTGTAATCAGAGAGCATGGTATTACGGTGTTTCCTTATTTGAAATATATCTTGGTACTGGCTCAATTTTTTCTTTTAGCAGAATCTCACACAAATCAACTTGTGTTGTTTCTTCAAAGACATGGTTGGAGGATCAATTTACCAAAGAGTTCCTTGATTCCTCAGACAAGGGTCACCTTTTTAGGTTTCCAGATAGATTCAGTGTCCATGACTCTGTCTCTAACAGACAGACCAATGAAATTGGTTTCTGCCTGTTGAAACCTTCAGTCTCGATCATTCCCTTCAGTCTCGATCATTCCCTTCAGTAGCTATGTGCATGGAAGTTTTAGGTCTCATGACTGCAGCATCGGATGTGATCCCCTTTGCTCGTTTTCATATGAGACCTCTGCAGCTTTGCATACTGAATCAATGGTGCAGGGATTATACAAGGATATCACAGTTGATATACTTAAATTCCAACATTTAACTCTCTCTGTCCTGGTGGTTAGTCCATCATCAGATTATTCAAGGGGCCTCTCTTGTTTGTCCTGCCTGGACTGTGATTTCAACAGATGCAAGTCTCACAGGTTGGGGAACAGGCTGGGGTTCTCTGACAGCATAAGAAGTTTGGAATTCTCAAGAGGCGTGGTTACCAATCAATATTTTAGAACTCAGTGCTATTTTCAGGGCTCTTCAGGCTTGGCCGCTACTAAAGAGAGAATTATTTTTTTTTTCCAGACAATATCACAACTGTGGCAAAATTCAATCATCAAGGGGGTACTCGCAGTCCTTTAGCGATGAAAGAAGTATCTTGGATACTTTCTTGGGTGAAATCCAATATTCCAGGTGTAGACAATTAAGAAGCGGATTATCTCAGCCGTCAGTCTTTACATCCAGGGGAGTGGTCTCTCCATCCAGATGTATTTTGTCAGATTGTATAGCTGTGGGGTCTCCCCGAAATAGATCTGATGACTTCCCATCTAAACAAGAAGCTTCCCAGATACCTTTCCAGGTCCAGGGATCCTCAGGTGGAGATGGTGGATGCATTAGCAGTTCCTTGGTTTTACCAACCTGCTTACATTTTTCAGCCTCTAGTTCTTCTTCCAAGGGTGATCTCCAAGATCATATTGGAACAATCACATGTGTTTCTGATAGCACTAGCATTGGTATGCAGATCTTGTCCGGATGTCCAGTTGCCAACCTTGGCCACTTCCTTTAGGCCTTCTGGATCTACAAACTTGGTACGTTAGAACCCTTTGGGCTAAATAGAGAGTTAGATTTATCTGTGTTTTTGTAAAAACAACTTTTTATAAATTACCTTTTGTTGGAATTTACAGGTGAAAACATTGGTTTGATATTGGGTTAACTGCTTGTTAGGATGTAAGTTTATTCAAAGGTGTTTTGAGATTTATTTATATAGCAGTATATAAATTTCTTTCTGTCTTCATAATGTGTAGGAATTGTGTTATTATCAATATTATTATTTTTAATTTTGTAGGAAATGTATCATTAAACTCTATTGTATTTTTGTATATATAAGGTGAATATTTATGATAAATTATGTAAATTGATCCATCACAGTGATTGTTTGTTTGGATACTATAGAGTTAAAGGGACATTATACACTCATTTTTTCTTTGCATAAATGTTTTGTAGATCTATTTATATAGCCCATGAAGTTTTTTTTAAAAAATTTTTTTTTAGTTTTGCTTATTTTTAAATAACATTGCTCTGATTTTCAGACTCCTAACCAAGCCCCAAAGTTTTATGTGAATACTGTCAGCTACCTTCACCAGCTTGCTCCTGCTTGTGTAAATGGTCTTTTCATATGCAAAAGAAGGGGGGGGGGTAGTGTCTTATTTCCCACTTGCAGTGGGCTTTCCAGCTACCTTTTCAACAAAGCTAAACTGAGAGCTTCTAAGTAAGTTTTTAAACAGTTTTATACTGGATTTTTATATCGGTATCTGTGCATCTTATTCTTTATAGTAGTGTCTATTACATGCAGTTATATGAAAATGAGTGTATACTGTCCCTTTAACTTTTTTGTATCCTCGCTAGTGCCCTCTAGTGGGGGCAGTGTATAAATTCACACTATTTTTAGTGTAAAATCAGCTTGACAAAGGGATATACTCCCGAAACGTTGCTCTGCTGTTTTTCCTTGTGTTCAAATAAAAATCTGTTGTGCTGCCACACTCTTGGATTTTTTTGGCCACCTCCTTTAGGGCTAGACCTTCTGTCTCAAGGGCCGTTTTTCCACCAGGATCTCAAATCGCTAAATTTGAAGGTATGGAAAGTGAACTCATAGTTCTTAGTCATAGAGGTTTCTCTGACTCAGTGATTAATACTATGCTACAGGCTCGTAATTCTGTTTCAAGGAAGATTTATTATCGGGTTTGAAAAAAATATTTCATGGTGTTTTTCTCATAAATTCTCTTTTTAGGATTCCTAGAATTTTACAGTTTCTTCAGGATGGTTTGGATAAAGGTTTGTCTGCAAGTACCTTGAAGGGACAAATCTCTGCTCTTTCTGTTTTATTTCATAGAAAAATTGCTAAACTTCCTGATAGTCACTGTTTTGATCAGGCTTTGGTTCGTATCAAGCCTGTTAAATCAATCTCTCCTCCTTGGGGTCTTAATTTTGTTTTGAAGGCTTTGGAGGGTCCTCCTTTTGAGCCTATGCATTCTTTGGACATTAAACTACTTTCTTGGAAAGTGTTGTTTCTTTTAGCCATCTCTTCAGCTAGAAGAGTTTCTGAACTGTCTGCTCTCTCATGTGAATCTACTTTTCTGATTTTTCCATCAGGATAAGGCTGTTTTGTGGACTTCGTTTAAATTTCTTTTTTTTTTTTAAATTTCTTACTGCTCATTCTACTAGATCAGTCGCCACTTCTTGGGCTTTTAAGAATGAAGCTTCTGTTGATCAGATTTGCAAAGCAGCAACTTGGTCTTCTTTGCATAAGTTTACTAAATTTTACCATTTTTTATGTATTTGCTTCTTCTGACGCAGTCTTTAGTAGAAAAGTTCTTCAGGCAGCTATCTTAGTTTGATTCTTCTGCTTATGATTTGTTTTTTTTTTCTTGAAATTTATAAGAGAATTATTTTTTTGTGGATTTAATTTTTTCAGTGGAAATATTTGTTTCTCTTGTTAAGTGTGTACAGTCCACGGGTCATCCATTACTTATGGGATATATTCTCCTTCCCAACAGGAAGTTGCAAGAGGATCACCCAAGCAGAGCTGCTATATAGCTCCTCCCCTCACATGTCATACCCAGTCATTCTCTTGCAACCCTCAACAAAGAAGGAGGTCGTGAGAGGAGTTGGAGTTTTTACTTAATTATTCTTCAATCAAAAGTTTGTTATTTTAAAATGACACCGGAGTGTGCCGTTTTTTGTATCTCAGGCAGTATTTGGAGAAAAATCTGCCTGCGTTTTTTCTATGATCTTGGCAGACGTAACTAAGATCCGCTGGCTGTTCTCGACATTCTGAGGAGTAGGGTAACTTCAGAAAGAGGGGAATAGCATACGGGGTTCCCGCAAATGAGGTATGTGCAGTACATTATTTTCTGGGAATGGAATTGACTAAGAAAATACTGCTGTTACCCATATGATGTAAGTACAGCCTTAAATGCAGTAGTAGCGACTGGTATCAGGCTGATAAATATATGCGCAGTTGAGTTATTTTCTGGGGACTAGAATTTGACTGAGAAAATACTGTTAATACTGAAATAATGTTTAAGCCTTTATCTGCAGTGGAAGCGACTGGTAGCAGGCTTAGTGATAACTTTGCATGACATTTAAAGATGTTGTTTTTAAAACGTTTACTGGCATGTTATTCGTTTTGTGAGGTACTTTGGTGATAAATCTTTTTGGGCATGATTTTTTTCCACATGGCTAACGTATTTTCTGCATAGAAACCGTTATATCAGGTCTCCCACTGTTGTAATATGAGTGGGAGGGACCTTGTTTTAGCGCCTTGTTGCGCAGTTAAAATTCTAGCACAGTCTTCCTGTTCCTCCTTGATCCAGGACGTCTCTAGAGAGCTCAGGGGTCTTCAAAATTCGTTTTTGAGGGAGGTAATCAGTCACAGCAGATCTGTGAAAGTGTGTTAGACTGTGATAAAAGCGTTAAATCTTAATTTGATATCCGTTTTTGGGTATTGAGGGGTTAATCATCCTTTTGCTAATGGGTGCAATCCTCTGCTAATTAATACATTTCTCGTTAAGAATTGTTTGTTGACTATAACTGAATTAGTTTTCTTTGTTATTCAACTGTGTTGCTTGAGAACCTCCGCGTGTTACTAGGGGAGGTGTTAGCGGCTCTGAATGATTGCGACACGGTGGCAATCCCAGAGAAATTATGTAGGTTGGATAGATACTATGCGGTACCGGTGTGTACTGACGTTTTTCCTATACCAAAAAGGCTTACAGAAATTATTAGTAAGGAGTGGGATAGACCCGGTGTGCCCTTTTCCCCTCCTCCGATATTTAGAAAAATGTTCCCTATAGACGCCACCACACGAGACTTATGGCAGACGGTCCCTAAGGTGGAGGGAGCAGTTTCTACGTTAGCCAAGCGTACCACTATCCCGGTGGAGGATAGCTGTGCTTTCTCAGATCCAATGGATAAAAAATTAGAGGGTTACCTTAAGAAAATGTTTGTTCAACAAGGTTTTATATTGCAGCCTCTTGCATGCATTGCGCCTGTCACGGCTGCAGCGGCATTCTGGTTTGAGTCTCTGGAAGAGGCGATTCGCACAGCACCATTGGATGAGACTTTGAGCAAAGTTAGAACGCTTAAACTGGCTAATGCGTTTGTTTCGGATGCCGTAGTGCATTTAACCAAACTTACGGCTAAAAATTCCGGATTCGCCATACAGGCGGGCAGGGCGCTATGGCTTAAATCCTGGTCAGCAGATGTAACTTCTAAGTCGAAACTACTTAACATTCCTTTCAAAGGGCAGACCTTATTCGGGCCCGGCTTGAAGGAAATTATTGCTGACATTACGGGAGATAAGGGCCACACCGTTCCTCAGGACAGGGCCAAATCAAATGCCAAACAGTCTAATTTTCGTGCCTTTCGTAACTTCAAGGCAGGAGCAGCATCAACTTCCTCCGCTCCAAAACAGGAAGGAACTACTGCTCGTTACAGACAGGGTTGGAAAGGCAACCAGTCATGGAACAAGGGCAAGCAGGCCAGAAAGCCTACTTCCGCCCCTAAGACAGCATGAAGACAGGGCCCCCTCTCCGGAGACGGTTCTAGTGGGGGGCAGACTTTCTCTCTTCGCCCAGGCCTGGGCAAGAGATGTACAGGATCCCTGGACGTTGGAGATTATATCTCAGGGATACCTTCTGGATTTCAAAACTTCTCCACAAGGGAGGTTTCATCTGTCAAGGTTATCAACAAACCTAGTAAAGAAAGAGGCATTTCTACAATGTGTACAAGACCTCTTAGTGATGGGAGTGATCCACCCAGTTCCGCGAACGGAACGAGGACAAGGGTTTTACTCAAATCTATTTGTGGTTCCCAAAAAAGAGGGAACCTTCAGACCAATCTTAGACTTAAAAGTCTTAAACAAATTCCTAAGGGTTCCATCGTTCAAGATGGAAACCATTTGGACCATCCTGCCCATGATCCAAGAGGGTCAATATATGACCACAGTGGACTTAAAGGATGCCTACCTTCACATACCGATTCACAAAGATCATTATCGGTACCTAAGATTTGCCTTTCTAGTCAGGCATTACCAGTTTGTAGCTCTTCCCTTCGGGTTAGCTACGGCCCCGATAATTTTTACAAAGGTTCTGGGCTCACTTCTGGCGGTACTAAGACCACGAGGCATAGCGGTGGCTCCGTACCTAGACGACATTCTGATACAAGCATCACGTTTTCAAAATGCAGTCTCATACAGAGATAGTTCTAGCATTTCTGAGGTCGCATGGGTGGAAAGTGAACGTGGAAAAGAGTTCTCTGTTACCACTCACAAGGGTTCCTTTTCTAGGGACTCTTATAGATTCTGTAGAGATGAAGATTTACCTGACGGAGTCCAGGTTATCAAAGATTTTCAATGCTTGCCGTGTCCTTCACTCCATTCCAAGCCCATCAGTAGCTCAGTGCATGGAAGTAATCGGCTTAATGGTCGCGGCAATGGACATAGTGCCATTTGCGCGCCTGCATCTCAGACCGCTGCAACTATGCATGCTAAGTCAATGGAACGGGGATTACTCAGATCTGTCCCCTTTGCTAAATCTGGACCAGGAGACCAGAGATTCTCTCCTCTGGTGGTTGTCTCGGGTTCATCTGTCCAAAGGAATGACCTTTCGCAGACCAGATTGGACGATTGTAACAACAGATGCCAGCCTACTAGGCTGGGGAGCAGTCTGGAATTCCCTGAAGGCTCAGGGATCGTGGACTCAGGAGGAGAAACTCCTCCCAATAAACATTCTAGAATTAAGAGCAATATTCAATGCTCTTCTAGCTTGGCCTCAGTTAGCAACACTGAGGTTCATCAGATTTCAGTCATGACTGTGGCTTACATCAATCATCAAGGGGGAACCAGGAGTTCCCTAGCGATGTTGGAAGTCTCGAAGATAATTCGCTGGGCAGACTCTCACTCTTGCCACCTGTCAGCGATCTACATCCCAGGCGTGGAGAACTGGGAGGCGGATTTTCTAAGTCGCCAGACTTTTCATCCGGGGGAGTGGGAACTTCACCCGGAGGTATTTGCTCAACTGATTCATCGTTGGGGCAAACCGGATCTGGATCTCATGGCATCTCGCCAGAACGCCAAGCTTCCTTGTTACGGATCCAGGTCCAGGGACCCGGGAGCGGTGCTGGTAGATGCACTAGCAGCCCCTTGGGTTTTCAACATAGCTTATGTGTTTCCACCTTTTCCGTTGCTACCTCGACTGATTGCCAGGATCAAACAGGAGAGAGCATCGGTGATTCTGTCCTGTCCACCATGGTCTCTACCCCTGAGGCAGGACCTTCTAATTCAGGGTCCTTTCAACCATCCAAACCTAATTTCTCTGAGGCTGACTGCTTGGAAATTGAACGCTTGATTCTATCAAAGCGTGGGTTTTCGGATTCGGTTATTGATACATTAATACAGGCTCGGAAACCTGTTACCAGAAAAATTTACCATAAGATATGGCGTAAATATTTATATTGGTGTGAATCCAAGAGTTACTCATGGAGTAAGGTTAGGATTCCTAGGATATTGTCTTTTCTACAAGAGGGTTTAGAAAAGGGCTTATCCGCTAGTTCACTAAAGGGACAGATTTCTGCTCTGTCTATTCTTTTACACAAGCGTCTGGCAGACAATCCAGACGTCCAGGCTTTTTGTCAGGCTTTGGCTAGAATTAAACCTGTTTTTAAAACTGTTGCTCCTCCTTGGAGCTTAAACTTGGTTCTTAAAGTTCTGCAGGGTGTTCCGTTTGAACCCCTTCATTCCATTGATATTAAGCTTTTATCTTGGAAAGTTCTGTTTTTGATGGCTATTTCCTCGGCTCGAAGAGTCTCTGAGTTATCTGCCTTACTTTGTGATTCCCCTTATCTGATCTTTCATTCAGACAAGGTAGTCCTGCGTACTAAACCTGGGTTTTTACCTAAGGTTGTTTCTAACAGGAATATCAATCAAGAGATTGTTGTTCCATCATTATGTCCTAATCCTTCTTCAAAGAAGGAACGTCTTTTGCATAATCTAGACGTAGTCCGTGCCCTGAAGTTTTACTTACAGGCAACTAAAGATTTTCGGCAAACTTCTTCTTTGTTTGTCGTTTACTCTGGACAGAGGAGAGGTCAAAAGGCTTTGGCTACCTCTCTCTCTTTTTGGCTTCGTAGCATAATACGTTTAGCCTATGAGACTGCTGGTCAGCAGCCCCCTGAACGAATTACAGCTCATTCCACTAGAGCTGTGGCTTCCACTTGGGCCTTTAAGAATGAGGCCTCTGTTGAACAGATTTGCAAGGCTGCAACTTGGTCTTCACTTCATACTTTTTCCAAATTTTACAAATTTGATACTTTTGCTTCTTCGGAGGTTGTTTTTGGGAGAAAGGTTCTACAGGCAGTGGTTCCTTCTGTTTAAAGTTCCTGCCTTGTCCCTCCCATCATCCGTGTACTTTAGCTTTGGTATTGGTATCCCATAAGTAATGGATGACCCGTGGACTGAACACACTTAACAAGAGAAAACATAATTTATGCTTACCTGATAAATTTATTTCTCTTGTAGTGTTTTCAGTCCACGGCCCGCCCTGTCTTTTTGAGGCAGGTTCTAAATTTTAAATTATAACTCCAGTCACCACTGTACCCTATGGTTTCTCCTTTCTCGTCTTGTTTCGGTCGAATGACTGGATATGACATGTGAGAGGAGGAGCTATATAGCAGCTCTGCTTGGGTGATCCTCTTGCAACTTCCTGTTGGGAAGGAGAATATATCGCATAAGTAATGGATGACCCATGGACTGAACACACTACAAGAGAAATAAATTTATCAGGTAAGCATAAATTATGTTTTTTATTTTATCCCTCCCTTTCTAGTTACTCTTCTGTGGTCTCCCACATCTTGGGTATTTCTATCCAATACGTCACTAGCTCATGTACTCTTGCCAATTACATGAAAGAAAACATAATTGATGTAAGAACTTACCTGATAAATTAATTTCTTTCATATTGGCAAGAGTCCATGAGGCCCACCCCTTTTTTATGGTGGTTATGATTTTTTTTGTAAAAAGCACAATTACTTCCAAATTCCTTTGTTGATGCTTTTTACTCCTTTATCACCCTACTACTTGGCTATTCACTAAACTGAATTGTGGGTGTGGTGAGGGGTGTATTTATAGGCATTTTGAGGTTTGGGAAACTTTGTCCCTTCTGGTAGGATTGTATATCCCATACATCACTAGTTCATGGACTCTTGCCATTATGATAGAAATTAATTTATCAGGTAAGTTCTTACATAAATTATGTTTTTTTACGGATTAATAGTGTTTTAAAATGCAAACTCCACCCACCCCTTGCTTTATTTGGAGAAACTGATACACACTTGCTTTTTGAGAAAACACAACTAGCCACAGTCGTCATGTTACCAAAGCTAGTGCTTATCTTACCTTTAAATAAAGAGAGAAGCGCTCAACCTGGAAACGAACATTAGCATAATAGCTTGTTCTATGGCTAGTTACCACCCAAGAAGCAGCCTCTTTTTGCTCAACATGTGCCTTTCACAGAGAGAAACTTTCCTGAAGCATATCAGTCTGATCCTGACTTCACAGTACAGTCCAGCCCCGAAATACCAGGCAATTCTTCTCTGAACGAGAGAAACAGCAAAACCCCAGACGTACGTTTCGGCCTATTGTGGGCCTCGTCAGTGAGGTGCAGCCATATCCCTCTAGGCACACTGAGCAACGTGTCCATGTCTGGATTCCCGCATCACACTTAGGGAGACTTCCCAAAATGTCATAATTTGCATAAATAAAAAGAGAGAAGCGCTCAACCTGGAAACGAACATTAGCATAATAGCTTGTTCTATGGCTAGTTACCACCCAAGAAGCAGCCTCTTTTTGCTCAACATGAAATACCAGGCAATTCTTCTCTGAACGAGAGAAACAGGAAAAAAGGTATCTTACCTTTGCTGAAGCACATTTGGGACAGATATGGGGCAGGGTTAGGCTTGTGAAGCCTGCCACGTGCACGTTCAGTTCTTAGAACTGGAAAACCAACAATTTTACAGTAAAATTGTGAAAATAGCCAAAGAATATTGCCAAGTTGCTATAATATGCATAATTAAACCTTTTATATTACAATCTTACATTGTTTACTATTACTATAAGTTTATTATACACTTCTCTATATATAGCCAGCAGCATTTCAAATACAATGTTTCTTTATGCCCTATTTTTACACCCCAAACTTGGGGAGTGATTTCTTCTGCAGTTTCTTGTTTACGTAGCTTTTTCCATAACCAGTATTGCTGTACATAAATGTTTATTATAGATGGCAGCAGGCGAAAGTAGCTATTTCAAATGACAAACTAAATGTAAAAGCCATCCATTTTGAAACAATTTAAAACACATTAAAGGGGAGAAAAAAAATCTAAGCACACTGTTGTGCATGTTGTATTACCTAGAGTTGCACACAGTACTGGAACTCATTTCTATTACGCAATTGTTTCATAATATCATGCTTTTGTTGGATTGAACATTTTTATAGTAGAGACCTTTTAAAGGGACATGATACTACACCAATTTTCATATAACTGCATGTAATAGACACTACTATAATAAAGAATATACACAGATACTAATTTAAAAATTTAGTATAAAATCTTTTAAAAACGTATTAGAAGCTCACAGTTTAGCACTGTTGATGGGGTAGGCTGGGGCACCCACTGAAAGGGATGGGAAAGCATGCAAGGCAGAAACTCCCTCCCCCTCCCTGCATATGAAGAGACCCATTACACAAACAAGAGTCTGTAGACATCTGTATACACCTAAAACTTTGAAGCTTGGTTACAGGTCTAAAAATCAGCACAACGTAATATATAGAACAAAGCAAAAAAAATTGAAAGTTATTTTTAAAGTGCAAGCTCTATCTGAATTAGACAATGAAATCAAAATTAAATGTTCTTAAATGGAGTCCACAGCTGCATTCATTAATTTTGGGATCTAAGAACCTGGCCACCAGGAGGAGGCAAAGACAGCCCAGCCAACGGCTTAAAGGGATAGTTTACTCAAAAATGTTCTCCCCTTTAATTTGTTCCCAATGATCCACTTTACCTGCTGGAGTGTATTAAATTGTTTACAAGTAGCTCCTTTACCCTTATATTTGCATTTAAATTAGTTGATTTAGCATGTGGTATCCCCACCTATTCTGAAAGTTTGTGGCTGCAGGTCCCAGCTATAGATAAGCTTTGTAAACACAGCCATCAGAATAAATTATACTCACAGTGGGCTATAGCAGAGATAAAGGAATTACAATGTTGATTTTCCATTGTTCTCTAAAAGTACTGGTGATTGTTTTATGGACAGATATATGATAAAGAAACATGTATATGTACACAATGTGATACAGTAATAAGATCTGATTATACCTACAAGCTTAACCTATTTTATTAGGTTGTGGCTTCGAAACACAAAATCAGAGCTTTAAAGGGACATAATACTCATATGCTAAATCACTTGAAACTGATGCAGTATAACTGTAAAAAGCTGACAGGAAAATATCACCTGAGCATCTCTATGTAAAAAAGGAAGATATTTTACCTCACAATCTCCTCAGCTCAGCAGAGTAAGTTCTGTGTAAAAAGTTATACTTCACCTGCTCCCAGCTGCAGGTAAAAATAAAATAAAAAAGTAGAAATGAACAGCAGCCAATCAGCATCAGCAGTGCTGAGGTCATGAACTCTTACTGTGATCTCAGGAGATTTGACTTATCTCTCATGAGATTTCATAGTAAACTTCCTTTACCTGATTGGTGAAATAATAGAGTTCACGATGCTCATCCCCTAAGATGTCCCAGGACAGACACACTAAAATGCTGCTTAGAAATCCTTTACAATGGGAGGTGGCTACTGAGGAACTTTTGAGGTAAAATATCTTTCTTTTTTACATAGAGATGTTCAGGAGATATTTTCTAGTCAGCTTTTTACAGCTATGCTGCATCACTTTCAAGTGTTTAAACATTTGGGTATTATGGCCCTTTAATATACACAAATAAACCTTAAAAAGCTATTTTTTATACATTTTTTACTCTAGTAAAAAAAGCAATTGTAAACACATTAAGGGAAAAACTATTTTACAGTATACTGTCCCTTTTAAATACTACTCCCACTCCCCTCATCCCCCAGTCATTCTTTGCCTTTCGTCCCAGGAGGCTGGCAGAGAAGTGTCAGAATTTTTAATTTTTGTTTTTTTATAGAGGGTAGTACTCTTCGGCATGGGACAGGAGTTTTAAGTAGTCCTGTCAGTCTCTCAGTGAGGGCTTGGATGAAAGTTATAGTCTAGAGATGCAGGGAGATTCTTTCTGCGAAACCATGCCAACTCATGTTAACAGCTCCTCAAGTAATCAGCGTTGTCGAACTTCGCTCCGCTGCCTGCTTTCTTCTCTCAAGTCCATGGCGGAGGCAATGCTACTATCCGTCACACTTTAAAAGGCCGTGTTCCTGTTCCACGGTGTAGATTCCCGGTAAGATAGTTTCATTTTACTTTTATTTCTCAATGTACTGTATTGTGAATGTTTTCCTGAGAGGCTACTACCTTGCGGGTCTAATAATATAAGGGTCTCAGTGAGTCTCTTTTAGTATATTGGAATTGAGGGTTAATATCTCCTGAGGGGGGTTATTGAACAGTGGGGTTTATAATCATGTTTATGTGATTCAACCTGCTTATGTGTGATGTTTATGGGCTTGTGGTTTGGAACATTGAGGCCTTTGGAAGTGACGCGGCCTTTTGGTTGGGCGCACTTTTTTGGACTGTACGGTTCACCTTGTCAGACGTGGTTCCATTCCATTTTCCATTTCTGCATTCCCGACCGTGTGCAAAGGAAATATTCTAGTCCACAGGGGTCTGGTCATAGGAGGTGGTGAGTGCCCCAGCCATTGTGGGTATTTAGTCCATATTTATATATCCTCTACCAGTTATGGAGGATTCTGATGCTGAGACTGTTCTAATTTCTGATTCAGTTACGGAGGATTTTGATACTGAGACTATTTTGATTTCATATTATGTGTCCGGTGACTAATTGGGACTGGCCTCGTTGACACATGTCAACCAGTTTTGTTCTGTATGCCATTTTAGTGTGCCTTGTTCCTCAGGCTCGGGAAATCAAGGGACAGCTGAGCCATCTGCCTCTGGGGGTCCTGTCCTCCGAGAGGCGTGTTCCCTACCAATTCATACTTCTACACATCCGGGTAACCCAGTTTCTGATTCCTCCATGCAGGGTGGCGTGTCCCCCCCCCCCCCCCCCCCCCCGGAGGTTGCAGCACGTATTCGCTTCCACATAATGTTAGTGATTGTTCGTCTGCAGAGTCTAGACGTTTATTTGAGAATGTGCTTGTGCCCTATTGTCCCGGGCTTCCGCCTTGGGGAGTGCCTCTACAGTTCCCCCGCATGCTGTGCTTTTTGTTACAGGATTACGCGACTTTGCGTATTGCTCAGGCATGTTTTTCAGTTATTGAATGTCTCTATCGTTACCAGATACAGGGATTTTCAGTCTGCTAATTCGAATGGTGCACCTCCATTAGACATGTGGGGATGTGGTAATCTCCTAATTGTCATTTGATTGCGATCTTTCCCAGTTTTTTGGAAGATAGGGCTCAGTTTGGCTGGTCCTGCGGGTAGGCCTGTGTCTTTTTGGGCGCTAATCTCCGGGTTGCCTTATATTTTTTTGTATCCGATGGGATGTCTTTTTTATTTGGTTTTGTTTTCTTCAGGAGCCTTCTGGGATTAATACACTTTATTGTTCTTCTTCAGAAGTTGTTTTGGACACGTTAGTCCTATGTTAAAATGTTCGGTTTTCTTTTTTTCCCTATGAGGGAGAATTTTGCAGCTTCCCGGTTAGCACCCTAAATGCAGGCTGATCCTGTTTGGTTCGTTCGGTCTTGCGGCTGTTCAGACACGTCGAGCTGTTCTGCTCGGCTGGTACGGTAGAAGCACTGAGTGCTCAGGTTTTCATTGGTTTTCATGTTCAACTAAGCATTCGAGATGACCTGTGGGTCCATAAGGCGGGATGTATTCTTTCAGTCCTTATAGCCTTCAGTCATAGGTGACCGGGTCAGGGGAGTTTTTCCGCTGCGTCACTCTGACATCTGATATCAATCAGAACCTAGTGTTTTCCTCTCCCATGCAGGGGAGGGTTGGAGGGCTTAGTGCCCTGTTGCCGCATTTTGAGTGGTTTGGTCTTCTGTTTCAGGGCTCTGTATTGCCCTTGTGGGCCTGATCCAACAGCTTGTATCAGATTAGGCTGTCTAGCATGGGGAGGGTTTTCAGTTTGAAACCAGTTGCAGCTCTTGGCACCTTGCAGGTGTGTGCATACGTTTTTTATAGTGTATCTAGATACTGCTCTTTCTCTTGATGTGTACTGTCTGTTTGAGTGGAGACCTTTTGGGTCTCCTTCCATTGTCCCAAGTTAGTTGGATCTCCTTTTAGGGATCTGTCTTTCCGGGTGATGGTTGATCCCTTTGGGGACTTTGTTTAGCTTGGGGTTTCCCAAAGCTGGGAAGGCTTAGCGCCTTTTTTCTTTCCTGTGTCCTCTTTTGGTGTGGAGGTGATGGGGAGACTAGCCCTGCTAGAGGGTTTTTTTTTTTTTTACCTCAAGGTATCGCTTATGTTGTTTTAAGGCCTTAAGAAGTATCTTCATAAGACTTCTAGCCTTGCTCCTTGGAACGTTGGACTTTGGCTAGGGGTGGTTCCTTCCTTGGTTGGGTCCTTTGAGTTCTTCTCGCTATCCGGATTCTCTGGGAATGCCAGTTGGGGTGTTTAGTTCTAAGGTAAGGTTGCCTGAACTATTAAGTGCCCAGACCTGTTTTTCTCCTGAGACTTCCGGTTGCTGAGGCTTCGCTTGGCCATTTTCCTGACCCAGTCTTGGGTTGTTTTGAATCTTGGATCTCAGGGCTGGTCGGGGTGTTCCACGGTATTGGGAACTTGGGTTATGTCCTTGCTCCATCTACCTGGCCTGGTCATGGTTGGCCAGGTTTTCTGAGTATTTATTACTCTTTGCAACAAAGAAGCTGTGTGGTTTGCTCCTCAAGGGTTGTTGGTTCATGCCCAGCTGCAGGTGCTGGATGTCCAATTTCTGGTTCGCCTTAGGGTTGCATTCCCCCGGTCAGCTTGCCAGTGTACCCGTGGATTCCCTGCAGGCGAATGATTTGGCTGTGCCTCTGCTTGGCAAGCTACTTGTAGGGGGGTCCTTTTCTAGGCCTTCCGGCCTCATCCCTTTTCTATTGGGAATATTCTCCTCCCTATGGAGATGGAGTCCTTTCTTGGGGCTTCTCCTGGATGGGAGGAAGAAAGGTCTTGCTAGCTCCAAGTCCGACTTGTTGGGCCTTTATTTTGATAGATCCTTAGGTCTATGGCCTTGTTGTCTGTTTTCAGAGTCGGGTTGTACTTTTACTCTGTGGGGATGGCTGTTCTATCCTTACGCTCGTTTCTGTACCAGTTTCGGGATTCTTCTGATCCACCATTTTAGATCCCTGGGGCTGGGTTTGACAAGCTTGGTGTGGGTCTACAGGTCTGGATGGCCGAGCGGTCTAAGGCGCTGTGTTCAGGTCGCAGTCTCCTCTGGATGTGTGAGCTTTGTTGAGTCTATTTGTTAGCTCAGTCTGCTAGGATATAGAATTTCCTTTCAACTTGCTCCATCGATTTCAGAAGACGGTCTACTCTTCCTTCCGGTTCTGAGGGTATACTCTCCTTCTTGGGGGTCCGCTATTGAGGTTTTGTGTTGCCCTTTTTAGGGACCTGTATAGGTCCGGCGGCTTTGGTTGCCTGGAGTGTGCCCTCTGTCTGGGCGTTGCTTTTGCAGTCTGTTCCTTGCTTGACTGCTTCTTTTTCCTCGCAAATGTCCTCTGTGTCATCCTGATATGGACTCTGTGTTCTCAATCTTGGTTTTTTTTTGCCTGGGTCTATTACACGTTTTTCGTGATTGAATACTTTGCCACTTCAGTTGCATTCAGTGCTTGCAGGATGTTGGAGAGAAGTCTGTTCTGTCTCTGTGCCCGGTCTTATCCCAGGTTTCGCTTGGTATAGGCTGGGTCTCTGTGAGCTGGACTCATTCTTGGAGGTGGCCTTTTTTGTATTGGGGAACCTTTTGGTTTCCTCGGTTTTCCTTTGCCTTGTCCCCTTGGGGGTTTCGGCTGGTGTCCCCTTCACTAGTGGGGGGTGAGTGGTGGAGGACCGTCTGTTGGGCGACAGTGTCTCCTGGAGGACTGTTGGCTCAGTCGAGTCAGTTTTGCAGTCTCTAGTTTGGCTTCTGGACTAGCTGTGAGTCAGTGTCCTTGAGGCTTTTCCTTTGAACTTTTTATTGGCTTTGGACAAAGCGTGTTTTTTTTTTTTTTTTTTTATTGGGTACAGGTTCAGGCCTGGTGTCCTCAGTATGGGCCGCCTATTGTAACCTCCCGTCTTGGCATTGTGTCCTCTATAGCTTGGGTATTGTTTTCCCAAAAGTAATGAATGCAGCTGTGGACTCTTTCCATTTAAGAAGAAAAACATAAGTTATGCTTACCTGATAATTTACTTTTCTTCTGATGGAAAGAGTCCACAGCTCCCCACCCGTAAATTTATGTGTGGCGTCATTATTCTTCTGGCACCTTTCACCCTGATATTCTACTGTTCCTTGTTCCTCTGCAGAATGACTGGGGGATGAGGGGAGTGGGAGGAGTATTTAAGCCTTTGGCTGAGGTGTGTCTGCCTCCACCTGGTGGCCAGGTTCTTATTTTCCAAAAGTAATGAATGCAGCTGTGGACTCTTTCCATCAGAAGAAAAGGAAATTATCAGGTAAGCATAATTTATGTCTTTTATAAGTTTATGCTGCAGAAATACTCTCTATACACAAGTGCAAATTATGTGTTTATAGGAAGATCATCAGCTCATTAATGGTGAAAAAGGGTCCAAAATGATTCATGGAGCTTTCTTAATCTCTGCGCAAGTCCAAAACGGAGAAACTCAATGAGAAAGCAAACATTTGAAATGGTGCCCAGATATAATGCTGGTGATCACATAAGAACAGAATAAACAATACACTGTGACTAATGTTCACTAACAAGATGAGGAGAGCAGTGCAGCGTGTAGAAGACACAGTATTTCCCTTTTTAGTCTCATCATTCCTTCTTTTTCTAGTCCCAGGGACTAGAATTTATATTGCAATTAAAGGGACATAACAGAGGAAGGAATCTGAAATCTTTAAAAGAGCAGATCAATTGTACCATGATGAATTTTATATTTAATGAACGTTCTCACTATTTCAGTAACAACTTTTACAGCAACTTTGCAACATATAGTGCTCCCTACTTGCGCATGCTCAGTGTTTGCGGATAACCTGAGTAACTTTTGTGGCACTGGTTGCTCATGTTGGTTGAGACTATTTCACGCATCAGTAGTGCTCATTTATCTTGCACAATAAAACCTAACCATTAAAGCTTTTTAAAGTAATTTTTATAAAATAAAAGCATGGTACAAACATGTTTCTGATCTGTAACACTTTGCAGTGCATTACATGTTTGTATTTAAGAGGCGCACACATATATTGAGTAGATATGCGCATGTGGCAGGTTTTTTTTTCACTGCTAAATGTCGAAGAAGGAAGCCCCTTGTGGCTATCGGGTCGTTTCAGAGACAAATTTATTCTTGTGAAAGTGCAACACACTAAGATCTGGAAAGCGTTTGTTGCACTTTCAATAGAATAATTTTGGCTCAGAAAAGAGCTGAAAGCTGCAAGGGGCTTCCACAAACAAAACTTCCATGTACAAATATCTAATATTGAGTAGCCATACAGGTGAGAGGATATTTATATTGAGATATTATAATTTATATACATATTTTTTTGATAACTATAGGCTTATGAAAATAAACAGGCCGGTTATCCCCACACTAGTAAAGAGGGACATATTACCAATTATTTGAAAGTAGCAATCTTCCTCTTTCAAATTAGTTGTCCTATGTCTATCCAGCTGTCAGGTGACCAATTCCTGGGCACTTGAGCTTCTTGCAACTCTTCTCCCCTTCCTCAAATATATCATTATGCTCCTCAATTCAAATAGAGGGCTATTGTGTCTTTTTATAAATGCCAATCAATCATCATTGTAATAATTACCCAGCGTTAGCCACCAGCTTGTGGTGTTGATGCCGCTTCATGTGTTGTGGTGTCGATGCCAAGATTCATGGCTGTGATCTAATAGAACATGATTTGTATTCAAACAAATGGGAGTACTGACTGAGTGTAGATATAGTTAACATTTTTTTATGTATTTACAGCTGCAAGGCCTAGAAATGATCCAGCTGTACCAGGCTAAATTTTAGGTGCAGCTGGCAGGGGGTAGTGGAGGGCACTCATGGCTGCCATCCTCTTATCTAGCTTGGTTGTGTCCCTTTTGTGTGTCTCTATTATAATCTGTTCTGTTCACATCAAGGATAAATACTCTATGGTCTATTATTTTTTATACTATTTTTGTTTTAATGAACACCAAGACATGGGTATATTGTAGGCTATGACTATTATGTATATGCAAATGTTTTAATACATTTTTGTATATGCATAACGTATCAACAATTAGAGGGACACATTACTTATGTTTTTTCTTCTTTCTTTCTTTCTTTCTTTCATATATTTGAAAGAGCAACAGTTAAATGTTCCATTTTTTAAATTAATTTAAAGGGTTACATAAAAGCCATTTCCTTCTTAATATGAGGAGAGTCCACGGCTTCATTCCTTACTTGTGGGAAATACTGAACCTGGCCACCAGGAGGGGGCAAAGACACCCCAGCCAAATACCTCCCCCACTCCCCTCATCCCCCAGTCGTTCTTTGCCTTTTGTCACAGGAGATTGGCAGAGAAGATATGGAGTAGTTCCTTATGGAGCTTAGTACTCTTCGGAATGGGAGTGGAGTTTTAAGTAGTCTTGTCAGCCTCTCAGTGAGAGCATTGGCGGTTGTTAGAGTCTGGAGATGCAGGGAGAGTCTTTCTGTAAACCCATCCACACTTTTATTAACAGCTCCTAAGCAATTGGTGTTGACGTGTTTCACTGCCTGCTTCTATCACTCAAGTCCATGTCAGGAGCAATGCTACAAGACTGTCAAACTTGAGAGGCTGTGTTTCTGTTCCATGGCATAGATTCCGATAAGATCATTTAATTTTTTTTATACACATTTAATAACGCAAGAAGACAGGGTCACAGTGTGACTCCTTTTATCTGAATGAATTGAGGGTTAATGTTTTCAGAACGGAATTATTGAACAGGAGGGATTAATCACATTTTAATATTGTGTTTTTGCTGTGACGTGTGTGAGATGAGGCTCAGGCAGATGTTGGAACGTACAGGTTTTACGTTCATATTGGAGTGCTGCGCAGCCCGTTAGGCTTGGTGCGCTTTTAGTGGTGCAGTGTCGGTTCTGCATGGTGCACCACGTGATCGGGTGTGGTCACAGTGATTCTCTTCTTCCTAACCGTGCGGTGTCTGGAGATGAAGCGGTTTCTTTCTTGGGCCTGGGTCATAGGTGATGAGTGCCCCAGCCTTGGGGGTATAAAGGTGCCATTTATCTTTGTCTGTAGTCCTATTTATAAGCACAAGCTATGGAGGACTCGAATATGTTAGAGGGTACTCCCTCTTTACCTAAATCTAATGCTTGTCTATATTGTGAGGAGGCCATGGTATACCCGCCTGCTCAATTATTTTCCACATGCTTTGATAAAGTAATCTTTACAAAGAAAGCTAATATGTTTAGTACTACTCAGCCTTCTACCTCTGAGGAGTCTTCGTCCCGTGAGGTGCACACCCTACAGTTATCTCCTAATACACATGCAGCTTCCCGTAGGACTCCTATTCCTCCATCGGGAGGGGCCCTTTTACCGCCAGACTTTACTGAACAGTTAGACGGCAGTGTCTGCGGCCTTTAGTGCTTTAACTCGCCCTGCTAAGTGCAAGCGAAGGGTTAAATATTGCTATCCTTCCCAGGGGTCTTTTACTAGCTTACTGGAATTATCCGATACAAGATTATTCGATGATGAAGACGCTTCTGATACTTCAGAGGATGCTCTTTCTGGCTCGGAATCTGCTGCCTCTAAGCCTCCAGCTGCTGAGGAACCAGACTTTAGATTTAGGATTGAACACTTTCTGCTACAGGAGGTTTTGGCTACTTAACCTAAATTACCTGAGGAATCTTGTATTCCTAAATTAGATGAGGTCTACGAGGACAGGGTTGTACCACAGACTTTCCCGGTTCCCGTAAAGATTGCAAACATTATTAAGAATGAATGGGAAAGACTTGGTTCTTCATTTTCCCCTTTTTCCTTTAAGAAATTGTTCCTGGTTCTGGACTCTCAGTTGGAATTGTGGGGTTCCGTCTCTAAAGTAGACCTACCTCGTGTGGTGGCCCGCATCAAGCAGGAGCTAGCATCTGTGATTCTAATTGCTCCATCGTGGCCTCGGAGGATGTGGTTCGCAGATCTGCTAGGGATGTCCTCATCTCTAATGGAGGTTACCTTGTCGCAGGGATCTGCTGAAACAAGGTCCTTTTGTTCATCAAAATCTAGATTCTCTGAGGCTGACTGCGTGGAGATTGAATGCTTAGTCCTAGCCAAGAGACGTTTTTCTGAGAGAGTTATTGATACTCTCATTCAAGCTCGTAAGTCAGTTACTCGTTGCATCTATGATAAGGTGTGGAGGACCTACTTATTCTGGTGTGAAGAGCGTGGATTTCTCTGACATAAGGCCAGGGTTTCCAGGATTCTTTCCTTTCTCCAGGATAGTCTGGAGAAGGGCCTTTCGGCTAGCTCCCTTAAGGGACAGTTTTCGGCCCTATCTGTTTTACTGCACGAGAGGCTTGCTGAGCTTCCAGATGTCCAGTCTTTTGTGCAGGCTCTGACGAGAATCAGACCTGTATTTCCACCTATTGCTCCTCCTTGGACTTTAAATCTTGTTCTTAAGGTTTTGCAGAGGGCTCCGTTTGAGCCTATGCATGACCTTGACATTAAATTACTATCTTGGAAGGTTCTCTCTTTACTGGCTATTGCCTCAGCACGCAGAGTATCCGAGATGGCTGCCTGAGCCCCCTTACCTAGTATTCCTTGCTGATAAGGCTGTTCTTCGCACTGGGTTAGGTTTCCTTCCTAAGGTTGTTTCTAAACGCAACATCAATCAGGAGATAGTTGTTCCTTCCTTGTGTCCTAACCCCCCTTCATCAAAGGAACGGTTACTTCATAATTTGGA
The DNA here is from genome assembly GCF_027579735.1 of Bombina bombina. Classification (NCBI taxonomy): domain Eukaryota; kingdom Metazoa; phylum Chordata; class Amphibia; order Anura; family Bombinatoridae; genus Bombina; species Bombina bombina. The sequence continues at coordinate 1,380,922,523 of NC_069500.1, forward strand.
TGTGGTTCGGGCCTTGAAGTTCTATCTTCAAGCTTCTAAGGAGTTTAGACTTTTTTTTTCTTTGTTGTCTATTCTGGGAAACGTAAGGGGCAAAAAGCCTCGTCCACTTATCTTTTTGGTTGAGGAGCATTATTCGCTTAGCATATGAAACAGCGGGATATAAGCCTCCTCAGAGGATTAAGGCTCATTCGACCAGAGCAGTGGTTTCCTCTTGCGCCTTCAAGAATGAGGCCTCTATGGAGCAGATTTGTAAGGTGGCTACCTGGTCCTCCTTACATACATTTTCAAAATTTTACAAGTTTGATGTTTTTGCTTCGGCTGAAGCATCTTTTGGGAGAAAGGTTTTGCAGGCTGTGGTGCCCTCAGAATATGGTCTGCCTCTCTTTTTGCCCTCCCGTTTCATTCAGTGTCTTCTAGAGCTTGAGTATACAGGGAGTGCAGAATTATTAGGCAAGTTGTATTTTTGAGGATTAATTTTATTATTGAACAACAACCATGTTCTCAATGAACCCAAAAAACTCATTAATATCAAAGCTGAATAGTTTTGGAAGAAGTTTTTAGTTTGTTTTTAGTTAGATCTATTTTAGGGGGATATCTGTGTGTGCAGGTGACTATTACTGTGCATAATAATTAGGCAACTTAACAAAAAACAAATATATACCCATTTCAATTATTTATTTTTACCAGTGAAACCAATATAAAATCTCAACATTCATAAATATACATTTCTGACATTCAAAAACAAAACAAAAACAAATCATTGACCAATATAGCCACCTTTCTCCAACATAGGTGTGTCCGGTCCACGGCGTCATCCTTACTTGTGGGATATTCTCCTCCCCAACAGGAAATGGCAAAGAGCCCAGCAAAGCTGGTCACATGATCCCTCCTAGGCTCCGCCTGCCCCAGTCATTCTCTTTGCCGTTGTACAGGCAACATCTCCACGGAGATGGCTTAGAGTTTTTTAGTGTTTAACTGTAGTTTTTATTATTCAATCAAGAGTTTGTTATTTTGAAATAGTGCTGGTATGTACTATTTACTCAGAAACAGAAAAGAGATGAAGATTTCTGTTTGTATGAGGAAAATGATTTTAGCAACCGTAACTAAAATCCATGGCTGTTCCACACAGGACTGTTGAGAGCAATTAACTTCAGTTGGGGGAACAGTGTGCAGTCTCTTGCTGCTTGAGGTATGACACATTCTAACAAGACGATGTAATGCTGGAAGCTGTCATTTTCCCTATGGGATCCGGTAAGCCATGTTTATTACGATCGTAAATAAGGGCTTCACAAGGGCTTATTAAGACTGTAGACTTTTTCTGGGCTAAATCGATTCATTATTAACACATATTTAGCCTTGAGGAATCATTTTATCTGGGTATTTTGATATAATAATATCGGCAGGCACTGTATTAGACACCTTATTCCTTAGGGGCTTTCCCAAAGCATAAGCAGAGCCTCATTTTCGCGCCGGTGTGGCGCACTTGTTTTTGAGAGGCATGGCATGCAGTCGCATGTGAGAGGAGCTCTGATACTTAGAAAAGACTTTCTGAAGGCGTCATTTGGTATCGTATTCCCCTTTGGGCTTGGTTGGGTCTCAGCAAAGCAGATACCAGGGACTGTAAAGGGGTTAAAGTTTAAAACTGCTCCGGTTCCGTTATTTTAAGGGTTAAAGCTTCCAAATTTGGTGTGCAATACTTTTAAGGCTTTAAGACACTGTGGTGAAAATTTGATAAATTTTGAACAATTCCTTCATGTTTTTTCGCAATTGCAGTAATAAAGTGTGTTCAGTTTAAAATTTAAAGTGACAGTAACGGTTTTATTTTAAAACGTTTTTGTACTTTGTTATCAAGTTTATGCCTGTTTAACATGTCTGAACTACCAGATAGACTGTGTTCTGAATGTGGGGAAGCCAGAATTCCTATTCATTTAAATAAATGTGATTTATGTGATAATGACAATGATGCCCAAGATGATTCCTCAAGTGAGGGGAGTAAGCATGGTACTGCATCATTCCCTCCTTCGTCAACACGAGTCTTGCCCACTCAGGAGGCCCCTAGTACATCTAGCGCGCCAATACTCCTTACTATGCAACAATTAACGGCTGTAATGGATAATTCTGTCAAAAACATTTTAGCCAAAATAAACACTTGTCAGCGTAAGCGCGGCTGCTCTGTTTTAGATACTGAAGAGCATGACGACGCTGATATTAATATCTCTGAAGGGCCCCTAACCCAGTCTGATGGGGCCAGGGAGGTTTTGTCTGAGGGAGAAATTACTGATTCAGGGAACATTTCTCAACAGGCTGAACCTGATGTGATTGCATTTAAATTTAAGTTGGAACATCTCCGCATTCTGCTTAAGGAGGTATTATCCACTCTGGATGATTGTGACAAGTTGGTCATCCCAGAGAAACTATGTAAAATGGACAAGTTCCTAGAGGTGCCGGGGCTCCCAGAAGCTTTTCCTATACCCAAGCGGGTGGCGGACATTGTTAATAAAGAATGGGAGAGGCCAGGTATTCCTTTCGTCCCTCCCCCCATATTTAAAAAATTGTTTCCTATGGTCGACCCCAGAAAGGACTTATGGCAGACAGTCCCCAAGGTCGAGGGAGCGGTTTCCACTTTAAACAAACGCACCACTATACCCATAGAGGATAGTTGTGCTTTCAAAGATCCTATGGATAAAAAATTAGAAGGTTTGCTTAAAAAGATGTTTGTTCAGCAGGGTTACCTTCTACAACCAATTTCATGCGTTGTCCCTGTCGCTACAGCCGCATGTTTCTGGTTCGATGAGCTGATAAAGGCGGTCGATAGTGATTCTCCTCCTTATGAGGAGATTATGGACAGAATCAATGCTCTCAAATTGGCTAATTCTTTCACCCTCGACGCCACTTTGCAATTGGCTAGGTTAGCGGCTAAGAATTCTGGGTTTGCTATTGTGGCGCGCAGAGCGCTTTGGTTGAAATCTTGGTCGGCTGATGCGTCTTCCAAGAACAAGCTACTTAACATTCCTTTCAAGGGGAAAACGCTGTTTGGCCCTGACTTGAAAGAGATTATCTCTGATATCACTGGGGGTAAGGGCCACGCCCTTCCTCAGGATCGGCCTTTCAAGGCAAAAAATAAACCTAATTTTCGTCCCTTTCGTAGAAACGGACCAGCCCAAGGTGCTACGTCCTCTAAGCAAGAGGGTAATACTTCTCAAGCCAAGCCAGCTTGGAGACCAATGCAAGGCTGGAACAAAGGAAAGCAGGCCAAGAAACCTGCCACTGCTACCAAGACTGCATGAAATGTTGGCCCCCGATCCGGGACCGGATCTGGTGGGGGGCAGACTCTCTCTCTTCGCTCAGGCTTGGGCAAGAGATGTTCTGGATCCTTGGGCGCTAGAAATAGTCTCCCAAGGTTATCTTCTGGAATTCAAGGGACTTCCCCCAAGGGGGAGGTTCCACAGGTCTCAGTTGTCTTTAGACCACATAAAAAGACAGGCATTCTTACATTGTGTAGAAGACCTGTTAAAAATGGGAGTGATTCATCCTGTTCCATTAAGAGAACAAGGGATGGGGTTCTACTCCAATCTGTTCATAGTTCCCAAAAAAGAGGGAACGTTCAGACCAATCTTAGATCTCAAGATCTTAAACAAGTTTCTCAAGGTTCCATCGTTCAAGATGGAAACCATTCGAACTATTCTTCCTTCCATCCAGGAAGGTCAATTCATGACCACGGTGGATTTAAAGGATGCGTATCTACATATTCCTATCCACAAGGAACATCATCGGTTCCTAAGGTTCGCATTCCTGGACAAACATTACCAGTTCGTGGCGCTTCCTTTCGGATTAGCCACTGCTCCAAGGATTTTCACAAAGGTACTAGGGTCCCTTCTAGCTGTGCTAAGACCAAGGGGCATTGCTGTAGTACCTTACTTGGACGACATTTTGATTCAAGCGTCGTCCCTTCCTCAAGCAAAGGCTCACACGGACATCGTCCTGGCCTTTCTCAGATCTCACGGATGGAAAGTGAACGTGGAAAAGAGTTCTCTATCCCCGTCAACAAGGGTTCCCTTCTTGGGAACAGTTATAGGCTCCTTAGAAATGAGGATTTTTCTAACAGAGGCCAGAAAAACAAAACTTCTAGACTCTTGTCGGATACTTCATTCCGTTCCTCTTCCTTCCATAGCTCAGTGCATGGAAGTGATCGGGTTGATGGTAGCGGCAATGGACATAGTTCCTTTTGCGCGCATTCATCTAAGACCATTACAACTGTGCATGCTCAGTCAGTGGAATGGGGACTATACAGTCTTGTCTCCGAAGATACAAGTAAATCAGAGGACCAGAGACTCACTCCGTTGGTGGCTGTCCCTGGACAACCTGTCACAAGGGACGACATTCCGCAGACCAGAGTGGGTCATTGTCACGACCGACGCCAGTCTGATGGGCTGGGGCGCGGTCTGGGGATCCCTGAAAGCTCAGGGTCTTTGGTCTCGGGAAGAATCTCTTCTACCGATAAATATTCTGGAACTGAGAGCGATATTCAATGCTCTCAAGGCTTGGCCTCAGCTAGCGAGGGCCAAGTTCATACGGTTTCAATCAGACAACATGACAACTGTTGCGTACATCAACCATCAGGGGGGAAAGAGGAGTTCCCTAGCGATGGAAGAAGTGACCAAAATCATTCTATGGGCGGAGTCTCACTCCTGCCACCTGTCTGCTATCCACATCCCAGGAGTGGAAAATTGGGAAGCGGATTTTCTGAGTCGTCAGACATTGCATCCGGGGGAGTGGGAACTCCATCCGGAAATCTTTGCCCAAGTCACTCAGCTGTGGGGCATTCCAGACATGGATCTGATGGCCTCTCGTCAGAACTTCAAAGTTCCTTGCTACGGGTCCAGATCCAGGGATCCCAAGGCGGCTCTAGTGGATGCACTAGTAGCACCTTGGACCTTCAAACTAGCTTATGTGTTCCCGCCCTTTCCTCTCATCCCCAGGCTGGTAGCCAGGATCAATCAGGAGAGGGCGTCGGTGATCTTGATAGCTCCTGCGTGGCCACGCAGGACTTGGTATGCAGATCTGGTGAATATGTCATCGGCTCCACCTTGGAAGCTACCTTTGAGACGAGACCTTCTTGTTCAGGGTCCGTTCGAACATCCGAATCTGGTTTCACTCCAGCTGACTGCTTGGAGATTGAACGCTTGATTTTATCGAAGCGAGGGTTCTCAGATTCTGTTATCGATACTCTTGTTCAGGCCAGAAAGCCTGTAACTAGAAAGTTTTACCACAAAATTTGGAAAAAATATATCTGTTGGTGTGAATCTAAAGGATTCCCTTGGGACAAGGTTAAGATTCCTAGGATCCTATCCTTCCTTCAAGAAGGATTGGAAAAAGGATTATCTGCAAGTTCCCTGAAGGGACAGATTTCTGCCTTGTCGGTGTTACTTCACAAAAAACTGGCTGCTGTGCCAGATGTTCAAGCTTTTGTTCAGGCTCTGGTTAGAATTAAGCCTGTTTACAAACCTTTGACTCCTCCTTGGAGTCTCAATTTAGTTCTTTCAGTTCTTCAGGGGGTTCCGTTTGAACCCTTGCATTCCGTTGATATTAAATTATTATCTTGGAAAGTTTTGTTTTAGTTGCAATTTCTTCTGCCAGAAGAGTTTCAGAATTATCTGCTCTGCAGTGTTCTCCTCCTTATCTGGTGTTCCATGCAGATAAGGTGGTTTTACGTACTAAACCTGGTTTTCTTCCAAAAGTTGTTTCTAACAAAAACATTAACCAGGAGATTATCGTACCTTCTCTGTGTCCGAAACCAGTTTCAAAGAAGGAACGTTTGTTGCACAATTTGGATGTTGTTCGCGCTCTAAAATTCTATTTAGATGCTACAAAGGATTTTAGACAAACATCTTCCTTGTTTGTTGTTTATTCCGGTAAAAGGAGAGGTCAAAAAGCAACTTCTACCTCTCTCTCTTTTTGGATTAAAAGCATCATCAGATTGGCTTACGAGACTGCCGGACGGCAGCCTCCCGAAAGAATCACAGCTCATTCCACTAGGGCTGTGGCTTCCACATGGGCCTTCAAGAACGAGGCTTCTGTTGATCAGATATGTAGGGCAGCGACTTGGTCTTCACTGCACACTTTTACCAAATTTTACAAGTTTGATACTTTTGCTTCTTCTGAGGCTATTTTTGGGAGAAAGGTTTTGCAAGCCGTGGTGCCTTCCATTTAGGTGACCTGATTTGCTCCCTCCCTTCATCCGTGTCCTAAAGCTTTGGTATTGGTTCCCACAAGTAAGGATGACGCCGTGGACCGGACACACCTATGTTGGAGAAAACAGAATTTATGTTTACCTGATAAATTACTTTCTCCAACGGTGTGTCCGGTCCACGGCCCGCCCTGGTTTTTTAATCAGGTCTGATAATTTATTTTCTTTAACTACAGTCACCACGGTACCATATGGTTTCTCCTATGCAAATATTCCTCCTTAACGTCGGTCGAATGACTGGGGCAGGCGGAGCCTAGGAGGGATCATGTGACCAGCTTTGCTGGGCTCTTTGCCATTTCCTGTTGGGGAGGAGAATATCCCACAAGTAAGGATGACGCCGTGGACCGGACACACCGTTGGAGAAAGTAATTTATCAGGTAAACATAAATTCTGTTTTCTTTGCAAGGACACTCAAAAGCCTGCCATCCATGGATTCTGTCAGTGTTTTGATCTGTTCACCATCAACATTGCGTGCAGCAGCAACCACAGCCTCCCAGACACTGTTCAGAGAGGTGTACTGTTTTCCCTCCTTGTAAATCTCACATTTGATGATGGACCACAGGTTCTCAATGGGGTT